>NW_027109662.1:10278-18318 GCF_000696795.3 Halyomorpha halys
TTTTCCACATTTCAGTGAACTGCTCAAATGTAGGATTAGAATATCGAGCTCCAAGGATCATCCTACAATGGCCATGGAACTTTTGTAAAAAATATTTTAAAAAAATATACATATATAATTAAAATACCAGTTGGACATATTAGAAAATATTATATAAAATCAAACAGATATATTAAAAATTTGGCAATTACCTTAGATAGCAATTTGGATCTCTCCAGGCATAGGCCACCCCGGAAAAGTAAAATTCCAATTCTTGGGAAACCTATTCCTCCTCAATGATCGACTCCATCTTGCCCAGTAAAGTTCACCACAGGTCACCAATCCGAGTTTACATCAATGAAAAATAAACTTTGCCAGTCTTCTACTCAGACACAAACCACGAAAAGTTTAGCCTTCACTTAAAACTTATGTTTATGTTAAGTTATACATACTTATTATTTTGCAAGAATTTCACGAGATCCTTTTTATTAACTTTGCCCAATTTGAGATGAATACATCTAGCTTTCGTTAGGGGTGGAATACACAAACGTATAGTAGGATTTTTTACTAATAAATCAAGACCCAGTATTTTAAAACAATTTATGATATTTTAAATAGGCTTTCTCAGAGGTCTACTCAGACTCCAACCACAAAATGTATACCCTTCACTGAACACTTACATCTTATTTTATCTTATATATTTATTATTTGGGATAGGAATTCTTCTTTTTAACATTGAATAGATTCATTATAACGTTACTATTACTTAAGATTCCAAAGGTCACACAGCTGGCCTCAGGCTCGAAGGTTCTTGACTGCGGGCAGAGACAGCACAGGCCACCAGGCCCGACCACTTCTTGCAGGCTGAGGTCAACCATCCTCTTCGGCACACCAATGCTCGTGCAGGCTAAATCTGACCACATGTTTTTTTGTATAAAGTCTTTGACAATTTCAAAGACAGTTTTAGAATCACCCATTATCGTAAAATTAAGACCAAGGAATCATTTTCCAGGCAATTGTCAAATTAAATCAGTAACTTGCCTCATTATCTTAGTCCTTCTATTGCATAGAGTCGTAAATAACTGTTCTTGAATTCGCATTCACCCAATTCGTTCTTATTTGAGTAGAAAAGTAATTTAGAATTGTATCAATATCGTAATCTTTAAAAATGGACTTATTTCTGATTTTTTGTGCTGGATCCTAAAATTCCCCTAACTGATACAACAATAAACAATTTGTCAACGTGTAGATTGTTCCTGGATCCCTACCATTAAAAATAATAAATAATATTAAATGTGTAAACTAGGATGATGTACACAATAATATAATCGAAGATGAAAAATGAAAATAATTTATAAGTAAAATATTTGAGGATTCGGAAAAATATTAAATAATTTTAATTAAACAACATACGAACCCAGGTCCTCTAACCTCCTTTGGACATTGGTTAGGTTCAAAATGTACACCAGTGCAGAGACCAGACTGCCAGCAGACCATCTCAACGGTTAGCAAGGTTCTAAGTTGTTTTATCTTTCCAAAATTGGAAGTCCGGGCCAATATTGACTGTTCCAGTGGAATATTAATTCTAGCTGGGAGCTGGAACGAGTGTGTAGGTTGTTCCTAAAACTAATGGTGTCCTTGACAGAGTGATAAGGAAGTTCACCACCACTTGCTGGGTTGTTTTTGATGAAAATTCATAGTTCTTTTCGAGTTATTATCCATGAGTTAATATCCACATTGGATATTATACATGTGTCAGATAAATTAAATTAGTGAGAAGCATTTGGGGAAATTGAATGAATAGAAATGAAACATTGATATTATATATGATCTCCAAATTAGCTCATGTTGGGATCAACAAATAATCACTCTAGTAAGACACTTGGAATACTGGTGTTAGGCTTCTTACCTTTGGGTCATTAAAGTCGGTCACTATTTTGACTAACAGTTGCTCGTGACTGACTAACGGGCCGTGTGATTATACTGGTTGTGATATAATATGGAATTATAAATGATTGAAAAACGTTACTGTAATTATCTAAATATTTATATTCATCATATTTAATGAGATCGCGCAATCTCTCTTTATCGTAAATTTATTGCAAATAAAGACAAGAAATAAAGTAAATTTATTGCAAATATTTGTCTATGAAGAATTGGAAACCTCGGGCATGTCTGAATGGCGATTAATTCCAGCTTGGAGCTGGAAGGAAGCGTGTAGGTTATTCCTAATGAACTAGTAGTTTCCTGGCCAGGGTGATAAGGAAGTTAACCATAGCTTACCAATCCGACTATGAACAAGTCTATGCTTTTTCTTAAGTGCATGAGAATTCATTAGAAATCTACTTTCTTTCAACAACTTGGTTTCTAATAAAAATAATAAATCTTTAATAACTGATACTTTTTGTGTAACTATAATTCTTTCAACAGTATGGATGCTATACACATGATGAAGAATCAGGAAGTAGCTAGAACATAACAGATAAATTTAGTCATCGAGACGTTGTCCATGTTGGCCCCATGCCCGAAGTACATCTGGAAGGCTCCGGACTGCCAGTAGAAATGGTGTAGGTTGCCAGGTGTGCCGCAAGCTCTTCTTGCAATATGGGGTCAACCATCCTCTTTGGCACAGCGTTCCTACTCATGAACTATTTGACTCTGGTTATTAAGTAACACCTCTTTGGTTCGAAGTATGCGCCTATTAAGGACAAGAATAGTTAAATGTTCCTCATTCCTTTTTTTATTGACATTAACAACTATAAAAGAAGAATACAGTAAGTAAATATGATAATTGTTTCAGAACATATAATAATCTCGGGAAGAAACCACGCAATGGTTGCAGGAAATCCGGTATTAAAGTAAGTGCCTAGGAAGGACTAAGGTGGTTGAAAATAATCGAAAATTGATGTATCTCGTTTATTATGACACGAACATTGATTTTGTCTGAAGCGTTTGTGGTACACGAAAATTTCGGACAAAATGTCCACCAATTCTGTATTTGGCAGCCTACTGCTCAATGTAGCTCGCACTGCCACGTAACATCGTGTCGCCACTGTGGCCCTTCACAGGATTGAAATACGAGATATTGTGGACACAATTCGCGGTTCCCCCAAATTTATTTTATCACAAGGAAAGTTTCTCTGGAAAGATTTTAATAACCTAAGCACTGTAATATTACTCTTTCAGAAATCGTCTTTAAACAGGAAAAATAGGTTGATTAATGAATGAATACTATATTATGTGCTGTTTGCTGTTTTTGTAGCTTGCTCACTCATTATGTTCTTTAAACCTGATTGCACAAAACCTCTGCCAGTGAGGTCCACGTTCAGGTTAAAGATTTATTATAAATTTAAAATTAAATCAGTGACATACCTTGAGGGAAAATGAAACAAATTCATGAAAATGAGATATTTTCTTGTTACGGACACTACTAATGAAAGCTCAGTACTTCAACTGCGGTATTGTAAATACCAAATTACTTTAAGTGTTTATTTCAGGACATCAAAATAAGATGTTATTATTGTGCCACATAGCTCTTCTCGTTGCTACCAATAATGGACTAATGGTGTCCTGATCAGATTCATAAGGAAGTTCTCAGCAGCTTGCCGATCCAGGTTAACCTCCAGGAGAAATCTGCAAATCACTGTCCCGAGTGATCACACCTAACCTTATTGCATGAAGAATCTTGTGGTATGACTGAAAAATGTTATTGTAATTATATTTTTATACATTTTTATATCCGCCATACTTAATGAAATCAACTTAAAACGATTCAAAATCTCACGCTCTCAGTCAATGTGCAAATTAAGATATATCCTCAGTTCTTGAGTATTGGAAGATCTGCTGTTCCGCTGGAAAACTTGTACGATTCTTAGAGGTGCCTTCGGATAGCCTGGTGTGATTGTTGATTGGTCCTTGAATATCATGAAACGCTGGGCCTGGTGGCCTAAGACCTCCGATTGCTCCTAAACCTTTAGGTTATTGCATGAAAAATGTAACTTCAATTTAGCGGTATAAGGATTAGCGGTACTGTTATCTCCAGAAGGATCCAGGTTGCCTGCTGCACTGCAACATATTTTCGATAATGCCCACAGCGAAGACTGTACCACCTTCTGCTCCTGCAGTCGTTTCTTCCTCTGAACAGATTGATCGTTATGGGCGGGATCCTATCGGCCGCCATTTTGGAAAGAGATGTTGGATTAACTTTATTATTCAATAAAAGGGATTAAAAAATAGGTGTGTCTTGTCGGATGCTCACTTGCAATATCAAATTGATAATATTTCATACTTAGTGGTTTATGATTTTTCTTTCATATTTTCTTTTTTTCAACGTGTTTATCGTATTTATAACAAACATAAACTTACAAACAATTATGTTCCTCTACAGACTAACCTCAAGTCCATATCGTATCGCAGCTGTAAAACTGTGTGATTAGTAGTGCAAAGATACCACTTTTGGGAAATCCACTGTTTGTATTGAATTGTGGAAGAAACAATTATTTATTTTATGTTTCTATACAAATATTTAGTGTTAAGAGGCTCCTCCTACATCCTCCCATAATAGCACAGAGGAAAATCTAGGCATGAAATAAACTTTAGAAATCAGACATAATAGAAACACATATATATTAGAAATTCAGCGCAATTAGATAACAATTTGGATCTCTTTAGGCATAGGCCACCCCTGAGAAATATAATTTAACTACTTCCATGACCTTTACCTTCTCAACCATTCACTTAATCTTGTTCAGAAAGCTATGTTTGCGCAAGCACAGATTAAAGTAGTGGATATTTGAAGGTCTGCGCAATCGTTTATTGTACACACATTACAAGATCTATTAATAAATAAACCTAGGCAATTGAATGAACCTAGGAACTGGGTCGAAGAGTATAGGTTATTCCTACTGGCTGTTCTAGACAGACTTAAAAAAATCACCACAGCTAGCCAATCTGGGATGAGCTCAAAACATCAAAATCTGTTGGTGTACTTCTCACATTTAAATCATTTAAGGCTGCCAATTTTTCAACTAACAGTTAATTATATCATTAAAGTCGGGTTCTCACAAACCCTGGTCCTCCAACCTCCTTTGGACATTTATTAGGTTCAAAACGTATGCCAGTGACTATTCCTCCTCTTAGCTATTGTAAAAGAAAGAACTAGGTTCCTAATAAAGATCTTTTGAAAACAACACTTGCTGAAGTACTGAAATTTCTCGCTGCCCAATCATTATAGTATATACACTAGGTGAGCATACACACTGTGTCAGTTGTAATTCTGAACCCATCTCTGGGAGCAAGATATTCCAACATAGCCACACACTTGCACATGGTCGTCAAGGGATTCAGTTAGGTTATCAAACCCAAGTTGACTTCGAAGGAAATTCTTGTTTTTTCAAGAAATTAAACTATTCATCTTCACTGAATAGTTCAATATTATGTCTCTATCAAATTTGATAAAGCATATTTTACACATTAGAATATGACACTTTATGTAACATTTCCGTCATTTTTTAATATGCAAATATCTAAAGAGATGATATGTGAAGCGATATTTCTAAATCATTTAGTCATTGTACAAGAAAATGTTATGAGACATACAGCATATAGGGACACATGCGTGTGTGAGAAAGACTGCACTACTTATTCATAGTGAGGTATTTACTATACCTTAATATTTTCAGTAATAATAATACTAATTTATAATTATATTGCTCCATATTGCTTTGTTGGCATTTGAGTGCGTTAATTTCAGAGAGGTATACATAAAGCTTTATACTGCCTTATAACCATTGAGAATTTTCACTTAGGAGTAAAGGAGCCAGAACTCCTAACGTAGTGCTAGAATGAGGACTTCTGTTAATGAGTTATTAGAACTCTAAGAATAATGTTTGGTAGTCCAGTTGGTCCTGCAACAATCCCTGAATCGCAATATATAGACCATTCGATACATTTCGAGCACGCACCTAATGATATTTCCTATCACAAAGTGGACATTTAAAGGTCTGCACAATGGTCCTTTCACATTACAACAACTGATAATAAATAAACCTAGCAAAAGAATATTTTAAACATTAGAAAATGACTCTTTACGTAATATTTCAGTCGTTTTTTAATATGCAAATATCTTACAACATGGGGTATATCTATGTGAACCAGTATCAATAAATCGTTTAATTACTGTACAAACAAATGTTACGAGTTATATAGCTTTATACATATACATGCGTTTGGAAAAAGACAGTTACGCATTGCATTCCTTGCACATACCTCTGAAGCATGCATAGCACTTTGTGTCACTACTAACATAAATCTTCATTCATTTCATTTCCTTTTTTTCTTCAGAAATAATTATTTTTAATTTCTTACAATGTTTTTAGTCAGACGTATGATTTACATCATGTTCATTAAACGTACAGTAAATCCCGTTCCTATCTCATTTTGATGTTGAACTATCATTGAATGATTCAATACTTACAAAACGATTCTATTACCTTTTAAAGTTCTGTTCCTTTATTTAGGAATAAAATGTCACCCATTGTTGTTCTAACCAGGCTTGAAAAAGGCTGTGGGTTTTTCCTAACGACTTACCAGCTCTGAGTAGTCATTTCGATACAAATATCCTAAGGACTGTGTAAGAACAAAAATTCCTCGAAGGATGAAAAGATGCTTCCTCCCAACTAACCTCACTGCTTGTGCTAAATTCCTTAATAATTCTGAACTTATTTATAGCAGAGGTTAGTTCTAACATTCCACACACTTTTGACAGTTTTTATCTTTTAAATTTTTTCACTTCCACCTTACCATGTTAATTAGCACCAAAAGCCATGTAGCATACAAACATGGAAGAGTAAGACAGGGAGCTGGAACATATCGTATAGTTGGTTTATGTTGACCCCTCTCCCCATTTACATCAAAGAAAGCACCTAGAACCGTGGTACATTCAGTAGAGGGGCTACTACAAGTTTAAAAACTCTTAGTTGTTAGAAAATACGTTTACGAAAATTCTCTTCGATCTTAAACTAATTCCTGTGCAGTGACATCAAGGTGTGTACTAGGACTTCCGAATCTGGGTTGACTTTGAAGACTCGTTTTACTGTTCATGATACAGAAAGGTTTTCTAAACCCCAATCCACAAAAAATTTTACTCATCCCAGAATATTATAATGTTCAATTCATTTATTTTGGATAAAAGTTTTTCTGACGTTCTTAGATTCGATAAATTATCTCAAAACACTTTCACACGATGCTGAACATAACGTTTCGATAATATTGTGTAAGACAATTCATAATTTGTTTTACGATAATATGTGACTCACTATCTATAAATATTTTCGGTATTCCATGCAGAATGTCATGAGATGACTGAAAAATGTTACTTTTACTGTAATTATCTAAACTTTTATAATCGTAAAAGTTATATCTTCTTCATGTCCGTCTAGCAAAGAAAGTAGCAAGGCTTCTAGGCCTTCTTCGGGGCTGCTGAAGAGGGATTGGGCTCCGGTTACTAAGTAACATGCATCTGGCACTGGAGATAACTGGAAAATATTACTTTTACTCTAATTATCTAAACTTTCATAATTGTAAAACGAATTTTGCATCAAGTATTTTCATCTTTATACATTTCTTATCATTTCAACAATCTATGGCGTAGTATTTTGAATTAGAAAAGGTATACTGAACTACAATTGGTTAGAGCTTGTCAGAGATCGGGATGGGGAGAGAATTATTGGTTGAGAATTATTTGGAACATGTCCAAGTATACTTTCGATTAACTTAGCACATTTTGACATGACAATATCAGGTTTGCTGTAGAAATTGAATACAGAAACGTATGGAAGAACTTAAGATTAACAAACCATAATCCGGTAAAGATGCTCAACACTAAATATTGTAGATGAACTTTTGTGTAAATGAGGTGCTAAAAGAAATTTATATTATTATGAATAATGATTTCTATTATTATTAATTAAAAAAAATTATTTAATGTATTGATTAGTGAAGTTCATTCATATTTTTCGCTTCGCCTTCATAGGTACATTTCATTGTTATGTGGAACATTTT
>NW_027109662.1:23093-28552 GCF_000696795.3 Halyomorpha halys
AATAACTGTTCTTCAATTCGCATTCACCCAATTCGTTTTTATTTGGGTAGAAAAGTAATTTAAAATTGTATCATAATCGTAATCTTTAAAAATGGACTTATTTCTGATTTTTTGTGCTGGATCCTTAAATTCCCCTTACTGATTCAACATTAAACAATTTGTCAGCGAGATTGTTACTGGATCCCTACCAATAAAAATAATAAATAATATTAAATGTGTAAACTTAGGTGATGTACACAATAATATAGTCGAAGATGAAAAATGAAAATAATTTATAAGTAAAATATTTGAGGAATTCTGAAAAATATTAAATAATTTTAATTAAACAACATACAAACCCAAGTCCTCTAACCTCCTTTGGACATTCGTTATGTTGAAAATGTACGCCAGTACTGAGACCAGACAGCCAGCGGACCATCCCAGCAGTTAGGAAGGTTCTAAGTTGTTTTATCTTTCCAAAATTGGAAGTCCGGGCCAATTTTGACAGTGATTAATTCCAGCTGGGAGCTGGAACGAGTGTGTAGGTTGTTCCTAAAACTAATGGTGTCCTTGACTGAGTGATAAGGAAGTTCACCACAATTGGCTGGGTTCCTTTTGATGAAAATTCATAGTTCTTTTCGAGTTATCTTACTTAGATCCAAATCTACTCTTAACAGAAAACTAAAACGTTCAACATACTACATTTAAATAAGACAAAACAATACAAAATCTAAATCTCGGATTTAAAGTCCAAATAAAGATATCTCTCGAGTCTTATAGAGATAGGAAGAACATATGTTCCACAGGTCAACCGGTACAACTCTTAGAGGTGCCTTCATATGCCTTGTATAATATATCATGCTGATATTGTACATCGGGCTGATGGCCTAAGATCTCCGAGTGCTGCTCAACCTTTAGGTTATAGCATGGAAAATGTCACGAGATGACTGAAAAATGTAACAGTAATGCTGTAGTGTCCAAAAGGATCTAGGCACTTAATGAAATCAGCTCAAACGATTAAAAATCTCACGCTCTCAGTCAAAGTCCAAATTAAGGTATATCCTGAGTTCTTGAGGATTAGAAGAACTTCTGTTCTGCTGGAAAACTTGTACGATTCTTAGAGGTGCCTTCTGATAGCCTGGTGTGATTGTTGATTGGTTCTTCAACATCATGAAACGCTGGGCCTAGTGGCCAAAATCTCCGACTGCTCCTAAACCTTTAGGTTATTGCGTGAAAAACATAACGTCAATTTATCGGTGTAACAACGGTGCTGTTGTCTGCAGAAGGATCGAGGACTCCTGTACTGCAATATATTTTCGATAATGCCCATAGCGAAGACTGTATCCCTCTGCTCCTGCAGTCATTTCTTCCTCTTAACAGATTGATCGTTATGCGCGGGATCTTATCGGCCTCCATTTTGCTCTAGTAGAACTTGTAAGAGTTTAGTAGAAGATGTAAATGAGGTGCTAAAAGAAATTTATATTATTATGAATAATGATTTCTATTATTAATTTATAATTTAAAGTATAATCAGAGGGCGCGAACTAATCCTAAATTGTTTTCACTCTAAACTACGAAAATTAAAACTCCTGGGATGTTTACAAACTATAGCAATGCAGTCACTTTGAAATCTGACCGTCCCAGTAGAAGTTCGAATGTATGTACTTCTTGTGTTGGTGAGATATACCGAGGGTTTCTGTTCCACTGGCCATGTGGTACGACTTGGACGAATTGCCCCCTTTTTAATTCCTGGACTACGTCTTCAATGTTCGCTCCCGAAGTATTCTCAGTGGCAATCCACCAGATCATCCCAAGCAGCATGAAATCCTGAAGGAACCTACACAACGAGGAAGGCGATGAAATTTCACGACGATAATAAATAAACATTCAGAATGTACATAGAATATTACTCATAAATATACTCGCCTAAACTTCGTCATAGTTGACCCCATGCTCGACCAACAGCTTATAAATCTTGGGACATCCGGCAGAGATGGCATTGCCTGCTGTGTGTCCAAGCAGAAAATTCTTCGAAAATCAAAAAAATTTTCTCAAAGGTCATCACGTGATTCTACACTACATGAAACATTTCAGGATTCTTTATTAATTTATCTATTTATTATTCTGGATATTAATATTTTTTTCTACATATAATTTCTTAGGCGGATTTGAGGTACTTATATCCTAACAGAGTTGGAGGAAGAGAGATTTATTCTGTTCTCATCGGAGGCTAGCACTGAATTCTTAATCGGTCAATTGATATATATATATATTTATTATTTTGGATAGAAACTATTCTGTCAATCTTAAATTTAAATCTATTCAAATTTAAAAAAATAAGTCTATTTTATTATTTAATATAGTAGAAATATATTTTGAAATGATACGTGGTACCATCTTTAAAACTTTTTGTTTATTGCATGAATAATGTCATGAGATAACTAAAAAATGAAACTGTAATTATCCACATTTTTACATTCGTCATATATAATATGATTGTGCAATCTTTCCTTATCGTACATTTTACTTTTACAGTCCAGTGGTGGAAAAATGTAACTGTAATTATGAACATTTTTATATCCGTCATTCTTAACGAAATCAGCTCAAACGATTTAAAATCTCACGCTCTCAGTCAAACTCCAAATTAAGATATATCCTGAGTTCTTGAGGATTGGACTTAAGTACTGCTGTTGCTGTGTGGAAAAGGATTCTTAGAGGTGCCTACGGATAGCCTGGTGTGATTGTTGATTGGTTCTTCAATATCATGACACGCTGTGCCTGGTGGCCTAAGACCTCCGATAGCTCCTAAACCTTTAGGTTATTGCATGAAAAACGTAACTTCAATTTAGCGGTGTAACAGCGGCGCTGTTGTCTCCAGAAGGATCCAGGACTCCTGTACTGCAATATATTTTCGATAATGCACAAAGGTATTACATTATCACATTTTTTCACCTAAACAACGTTTCGGGGTCTTTTACCCATTATCTAGTCTCATTATTTCCAATTTCTTGTCCACATTTCAGTGAACTGCTCAAATATTGGATTAATATATCTAACCCTACAATGACCAGTGGTCTTTTGTAAAAATTCATTAAAATACACCAAGTCGATATATCACCCATTACCACCTTTCATAAGTCCTTGTCGTTGAACCGAAGCTCCTGGACGGGTCGTTCTACGAGATGCCTACCTGGTACCCGATGCGGGAAGCCTCGTCAGAACCTACAGCGAGGTGTGTCTTGTCGGATGCTCACTTGCAATATCAAATTGATTATATTGCATATTTAGTGGTTTATGATTTTTCTATCTTCTTTTCTTTTTTCAACGTGGTTATCGTATTTATAACAAACATAAACTTACAAACAATTAAGTTCCTCTACAGATTAACTTGAAGTCAATATCGTATCGCAGCTGTAGATCTACGAGATCAGTTGTGCAAAGCTAGCACTTTTACATCATCTTAAAGTGTAGAATTATGGAGGGGAAATAATATATGAAATTAAACATATATATTAAGAATTCAGAACTTAGTTTAGACAACATTCTGGATCTCTATAGGCATAGGCCACTCCGGAGAAGTATAATTTAACTACTTCCATGACCTTTACCTTCTCAGCCACTGATTGTATCGTGTTCAGAAAGGTATGTTTGTTCTAGCACAGATTAAAGTAGTTGATGAAGCTCTAGTACTGTACTATTTTATTTAGTGAAATTGGTTTGTATTAGTATTTTATTCTCAGCTTTACAGCTTAAAATATTTACTTTGTTATGTACTACTTTTTTACTTAATTAATGTTTAAATAAATTAATGATCCTTATCTCTTTTTTTCTATTATCTTGTGAAATAACTATCAATTGAATTTTCTTTTAAATATTTCCAATGTAATAATTAAGTTCAACAATAACGTTCAAATGTAGAGAGAGATAGAAAAATATAAAACACTATTTATCTATTTCTGTAACTGCAAAAATGTGTGAAATGGACTGAATTTAATGAATTTGTTTAATTTTTACTACCATAGATTTACTTTTTACGTTTAATTATTAAATCTGTGTTATGAGGTGAATGAAACATGAATGGAAAGAATTGGTATTAATTAATATTCATTGTGTTCCATAATGCTTTGTTGGAATTTGAGTTCGGTAATTACAAAGAGGTATACATAAAGTTTTATAAGGCCTTATAAACATTGAAAATTTCCACTTAGAAGTAAAGGAGCCAGAAGAAGACTTCTATTAATGAGTTAAAAGATCTCTAAGAATATTTTTCGGTTGTCCCGTTGGTTCTGCAACAATCCCTGAATCGCAATATATAGACCATTCAATACATTTCCAGAAAACACCTAATGATATTTCCCATCCCAAAGTCGACATTTGAATGACTGTACAATCGTTTATAGATCCTTACACATTACAAGAACTGATAATACAAAAACCTAAGCAATTGAATGAACCTAGGAACTGGGTCGAAGGGTATAGGTTATTCCTACTGACTGTCCTAGACAGACCTAAATCGTTTACCACAGCTAGCCAATCTGGGTTGAGCTGAAAACATCAAAATCTGTTGGTGTACTTCTTACATTTAGATCATCTAAGGCTGCCAATTTTTCAACTAACAGTTAATGTAGTCATTAAACTCGGGTTCTCAAAACCCAGGTCCTCCAAACTCCTTTGGCCATTCGTTAGGTTCAAAACGTATGCCAGTGCTGACTATTCCTCCTCTTAACTATAGTAAAAGAAAGAACTAGGTTCCAAATTAAGATCTTTTGAAAACAATACTCTCTGAAGTACTGTAAGTCCTCGTACGATGAAAAGATGCAACCTTCCATATTGCTTTGTTGCCATTTTAGTTCGGTAATTTCAAAGAGGTATACATAAAGCTTTATACGGCTTGATAAACATTGAAAATTTTCACTTAGGAGTAAAGGAGTCAACACTTAGTGTTGGAATGAGTCATTAGAAGGAGGTTTTTTGTTAATTAGTTATTAGAACTCTGAGAATTATGTTCTGTAGTCCTGTTGGTTCTGCAATCATCCCTGAATCAATACATTTCGAGGAGACACCTAATGACATTTCCGATCGCAATGTGGACATTGAAGAAAGTTTTATGAGACATACAGCATATAGGGACACATGCGTGTGTGAGAAAGACAGCACTATTTATTCATATTGAGGTATTTACTATACCTTAATATTTTCAGTAATAATAATACTAATTAATATTTATAGTGTTCCATGTTGTTTTGTTTGCATTTTATTGCGGTAATTTCAAAGTTGTATACATAAAGCTTTATACGGACCGATAAACATTGAAAAGTTTCACTTAGGAGTAAAGGATCCCAGCGCTTAGTGTTGGAATGAGTCATTAGAATGAGGTTTTCTGTTAATGAGTTATTAGAACTCATTAGAATAATGTTCAGTAGTCGTGTTGGTTCTGCAACCATCCCTGAATCGATACATTTCGAGGAGGCACCTAATGA
>NW_027109662.1:28602-34278 GCF_000696795.3 Halyomorpha halys
TTGTGTCACTACTAACATAAATCTTCATTCATTTCATTTCCTTTTTTTCTTCAGAAATAATTATTTTTAATTTCTTACAATGTTTTTAGTCAGACGTATGATTTACATCATGTTCATTAAACGTACAGTAAATCCCGTTCCTATCTCATTTTGATGTTGAACTATCATTGAAAGACTCAAAAATTACAAAACGATTCTATTACCTTTTAAAGTACTGTTCCTTTATTTAGCAATAAAATGTCACCCCCCTCACTGCCGATCCCACCTAGCTGGAAAGAAGGCTGCTGGTTTTTCCTAATGACCTTTCTGGTCTGAGTCGTCACCAAGTTCACCACTCCAGGCCTAACAGGGTTTACTTCGTAGAATTCACTTTTAAATGCATATTAAATGAGATCGCGCGATTTGTCTTTATCGTCAATACGGATAATGAAATAATGCCAATAATTTAAAGTTAAATTTAAAGAACGGTGTCACATGAGGCGGTGCAGGTCCTGGACGGAGCGATGCCCCTGGACCTCATCCTCAGGGAGGATGTCCTTGAATATGAAGTAAAGAGGATGGGACTAGAAGCGCTGCCGGAGGAGCTCCGAGAGAGGATCGGCGAGACTCCAAACTTGTGGAAGAAAATACTGCGAGAGGACTCAACAGAAGTGGAATGGACGGTGGGTATCATCTTCGATGTTTCATTTGAACTAGCCCATCTTGAGATATATAGATTAATACTAGCCTGCATTAAGGATGGAATACACAACGGACTGGTAGAATTTAAGACTGGATCAGAGAGACTGTATCTACGAACTGCTATCCACTAATGAAGAAGAGCTGATCCTGATGGGTGAGGAGGATAGCTCACCGTATTCAGCACATCTATGGCAGAGGAAGACAGGATATCTGTTACTGCTAACTGCTAACTGAGTAGCTGAGCAGTTAGGATTGAAGTTGTTTCAGCTTTGCAGAATTGGAAGCATATGCTAATCCAAGTCGAACTAGAGAAAAATTTGTTTTCTAACTTCTCCTCAAATGATTTTACTTATCCTGATTCACAAAAATTCAGCTGTTTCCTGAACATTTAAGTGTTAAATTAATTCAGCTCTTTATTATGTCGATAAGAAGCATTCTTATCTAGCTTTAATTCGATGAATTATTTTAAAACACTTTTACACAACGTGTTGATGCTTTTAAATATTTTCATTATGGAGGACTAAATCAATACTTTTTTAATCGTCGATTGTAATCAAATCGCGCGTTTTCTCTTTTTTCCAAATTGAAAAATTACGTTCACCACAACTTGCCAATCTGGGTTGCCTTTGAAGAAAATTCACGTTGTTTGTCGAGTGATCTAAGTTAGAACCAAATCTACTCTTAACAGAAACATTACTTTGACAAATTGTTATTAAATTCTTTAACACAACGATGTATTATTATATTTTTAACATCATATTTTTATTATCATTTTACATATTTTTTATCCTTTTTTCTCTTAAAAAGGACTTAACTTTTATTCTTTAAAATTCTCCAATGTTTCTGCTCTCAGGCTATTCTCAAGGATTTAACGTACAAAAAGTTTTTTTTTTTTACATTATTTCCTTAACTACACACTGATTTCTTTGGCAATACTTTCAATATTGATGTCATTGTATTTTAAAATCTTAAAAATTCAGGCTTGACATTTTATCCAAACCACTGTAAGATGCACATTGCATTCTTTACGCATACCTTTGAAGCATGCATAGCACTTTGTGTCACTACTAACATAAATCTTCATTAATTTCATTTCTTCTTTTTTCCTTCAGAAATAATTATTTTTAATTTGTTACAATGTTTTGAGTCAAACGTATAACTTGCATAGTAATCATTAAACGTACTATCTTCTGAATCATTATTGTCAACATGATTCGCGCGATTTTAATACGGCACAGTAAATCCCGTTACTATCACTTTTTGATGTTGAACTGTCATTCATAGATTCAATACTTACAAAATAATTATCAATTACCTTTTAAAGCCTAACAGGGTTTACCTCAGAGAAAAATGAGCTTTGCTACAGTTCTTATGAATTCTTACGCAATGAATTGTTTTTGCTCTTATATATAAAAATCACAACTTCTGTGAAGTAGACCAACGATTTCAAGGCACTTAGTTAAGAACCTCTAATGATCAAATGAAGATATCTTCTAAGTCTTGGGGGAGGGATGGAATGAACTGTTCTGCTGGACAACTGGTGGTACTTAAAGGTGCCTTCCTTCAAAATCTCTTTTGCTCCGACATCCTCTTGCTGTATGTCGTTGCTGAAAGAGGAAAGCGACTCAATTATTTCATGAACAAAACAGATAAAGAATCTTGACGTCTGGTAAGTCTTTAGGTACTTCAAGATTCTTTGACTCGTTGTCCATGTTTTACAACTCCTCGAAGTACAGCTGGAAGACTGTGAACTTCTGGCAGAATCCGTGTAAGCTGCATGGTGTCCAAGCTCTTCATGCAGGTTGTGGTCTACTATTCTCTTCGGGACGTTACTGACGAAGACCTTCTTCACAAGTTTGTATGGGAAGGAAATATTGGAGTACGAACAAACGTAGGCACAATTCGTGGTTCCACCTAAATTATTGTCCGCAAGGAAGGTGTACGAAAATTAGCTTTCTTTCGAACAATTTTAACAATGTAAGCATTGTATATCTACTTTTTCAAAACTTGACTTGAAGTAAAAGTAGCTAAATTAAAAAATCAATACTATATTATGTATTGTTCGTTTTTTTTCGATGCCTTTCTCACTAATTTTGTTTTTAAATCTAATTGCATAAGACTTTTGCTAGAGTGAGGTTCCAGTACAGACTATTTAAAAAAAGAATTATAATTTTTATTTTTTAATTATATTAGAGCGCTTAGATCAATTTACTAAGAGCTAGTAAAAGTAGTAAAAGATGAGGATGACTCCTTTGTAATAAAAGCTATTTGACAACTTCAAAGCCAGTTATAGAATCGCCCATATTGTCGTTAAACGAAGGCTGAGATATCAGTTTCCAAGCATTTCTAGGCAATGACTGAAAAATGTAACTGTATAATTTCCTTGTATAGGAATAATTTAAAGACAAAAAAAAAAGTTTATTTTCACTTAATAAAATACTTATCAACGACCAAAGAATATTATTTACACAAAGCATACTTAAGCCATTATCAACTCTTTTATATCCTCGTCACTGAATGTGCCGTGCGACAGGATTTCAGGACCTCGCTCTGCGTTTATTACAGATCTGATTTCCTTCAAGCAACTGATACTTTTTGAAGAACTATAATGCTTCCAAATCCAGATTGACCTCGAAGAGAAGTCTCTTGCGCAAACGTTCTTCAGCAGACCCAAACCACAAAAGATTCTACACTTCACTGTGCATTACCTCAAGATTCAATCAATTTAACTGTTCATTATTTTGGACAAAAACTTTTTTACCTAAAAGAGATTCAATGAATTATTATGTTAAGTTTTTTATTACAGTTATTATTATATAAATGTTTTTAGGGTTTACAATCGATCCACTCTCAATGACCTTTTCGTATTGAACGTTTGATCCATGCTTCCATTCCACATTCCAATTCTTCCTCAGATCTCCTGCATTAGTCTTGTAACGGAACTTGCATTTGAGGAAGCAGAGTTCGGAAATTAATACATGTAAAATGACATTGACGTTGTATTTTGTGTTATTAGAAAATCTTTCAGGTGATTAAATGGATAATTTCAAACAGTAATTATCTCGATTTTCAATATCTACCCCTGATTTTTAAATAATAATATTATATTCTAGCCTAATGACTTAATGTGTGCTTAATTGTTCTGTTTATCAGTTCGCATTCGCCCAACACAGTTTCTATCCAGTTTCCCCATCACGTCCAATTGCTTTTCCACATTTCAGTGAACTGCTCAAATGTAGGATTAGAATATCGAGCTCCAAGGATCATCCTACAATGGCCATGGAACTTTTGTAAAAAATATTTTAAAAAAATATACATATATAATTAAAATACCAGTTGGACATATTAGAAAATATTATATAAAATCAAACAGATATATTAAAAATTTGGCAATTACCTTAGATAGCAATTTGGATCTCTCCAGGCATAGGCCACCCCGGAAAAGTAAAATTCCAATTCTTGGGAAACCTATTCCTCCTCAATGATCGACTCCATCTTGCCCAGTAAAGTTCACCACAGGTCACCAATCCGAGTTTACATCAATGAAAAATAAACTTTGCCAGTCTTCTACTCAGACACAAACCACGAAAAGTTTAGCCTTCACTTAAAACTTATGTTTATGTTAAGTTATACATACTTATTATTTTGCAAGAATTTCACGAGATCCTTTTTATTAACTTTGCCCAATTTGAGATGAATACATCTAGCTTTCGTTAGGGGTGGAATACACAAACGTATAGTAGGATTTTTTACTAATAAATCAAGACCCAGTATTTTAAAATAATTTATGATATTTTAAATAGGCTTTCTCAGAGGTCTACTCAGACTCCAACCACAAAATGTATACCCTTCACTGAACACTTACATCTTATTTTATCTTATATATTTATTATTTGGGATAGGAATTCTTCTTTTTAACATTGAATAGATTCATTATAACGTTACTATTACTTAAGATTCCAAAGGTCACACAGCTGGCCTCAGGCTCGAAGGTTCTTGACTGCGGGCAGAGACAGCACAGGCCACCAGGCCCGACCACTTCTTGCAGGCTGAGGTCAACCATCCTCTTCGGCACACCAATGCTCGTGCAGGCTAAATCTGACCACATGTTTTTTTGTATAAAGTCTTTGACAATTTCAAAGACAGTTTTAGAATCACCCATTATCGTAAAATTAAGACCAAGGAATCATTTTCCAGGCAATTGTCAAATTAAATCAGTAACTTGCCTCATTATCTTAGTCCTTCTATTGCATAGAGTCGTAAATAACTGTTCTTGAATTCGCATTCACCCAATTCGTTCTTATTTGAGTAGAAAAGTAATTTAGAATTGTATCAATATCGTAATCTTTAAAAATGGACTTATTTCTGATTTTTTGTGCTGGATCCTAAAATTCCCCTAACTGATACAACAATAAACAATTTGTCAACGTGTAGATTGTTCCTGGATCCCTACCATTAAAAATAATAAATAATATTAAATGTGTAAACTAGGATGATGTACACAATAATATAATCGAAGATGAAAAATGAAAATAATTTATAAGTAAAATATTTGAGGATTCGGAAAAATATTAAATAATTTTAATTAAACAACATACGAACCCAGGTCCTCTAACCTCCTTTGGACATTGGTTAGGTTCAAAATGTACACCAGTGCAGAGACCAGACTGCCAGCAGACCATCTCAACGGTTAGCAAGGTTCTAAGTTGTTTTATCTTTCCAAAATTGGAAGTCCGGGCCAATATTGACTGTTCCAGTGGAATATTAATTCTAGCTGGGAGCTGGAACGAGTGTGTAGGTTGTTCCTAAAACTAATGGTGTCCTTGACAGAGTGATAAGGAAGTTCACCACCACTTGCTGGGTTGTTTTTGATGAAAATTCATAGTTCTTTTCGAGTTATTATCCATGAGTTAATATCCACATTGGATATTATACATGTGTCAGATAAATTAAATTAGTGAGAAGCATTTGGGGAAATTGAATGAATAGAAATGA
>NW_027109662.1:34328-36220 GCF_000696795.3 Halyomorpha halys
CCTAAGACCTCCGATAGCTCCTAAACCTTTAGGTTATTGCATGAAAAACGTAACTTCAATTTAGCGGTGTAACAGCGGCGCTGTTGTCTCCAGAAGGATCCAGGACTCCTGTACTGCAATATATTTTCGATAATGCACAAAGGTATTACATTATCACATTTTTTCACCTAAACAACGTTTCGGGGTCTTTTACCCATTATCTAGTCTCATTATTTCCAATTTCTTGTCCACATTTCAGTGAACTGCTCAAATATTGGATTAATATATCTAACCCTACAATGACCAGTGGTCTTTTGTAAAAATTCATTAAAATACACCAAGTCGATATATCACCCATTACCACCTTTCATAAGTCCTTGTCGTTGAACCGAAGCTCCTGGACGGGTCGTTCTACGAGATGCCTACCTGGTACGCGATGCGGGAAGCCTCGTCAGAACCTACAGCGAGGTGTGTCTTGTCGGATGCTCACTCGCAATATCAAATTGATTATATTGCATATTTAGTGGTTTATGATTTTTCTATCTTCTTTTCTTTTTTTCAACGTGGTTATCGTATTTATAACAAACATAAACTTACAAACAATTAAGTTCCTCTACAGATTAACTTGAAGTCAATATCGTATCGCAGCTGTAGATCTACGAGATCAGTTGTGCAAAGCTAGCACTTTTACATCATCTTAAAGTGTAGAATTATGGAGGGGAAATAATATATGAAATTAAACATATATATTAAGAATTCAGAACTTAGTTTAGACAACATTCTGGATCTCTATAGGCATAGGCCACTCCGGAGAAATATAATTTAACTACTTCCATGACCTTTACCTTCTCAACCACTGATTGTATCGTGTTCAGAAAGGTATGTTTGTTCTAGCACAGATTAAAGTAGTTGATGAAGCTCTAGTACTGTACTATTTTATTTAGTAAAATTGGTTTGTATTAGTATTTTATTCTCAGCTTTACAGCTTAAAATATTTGTTTGTTATGTACTAACTTTTTTACTTAATTAATGTTTAAATAAATTAATGATCCTTATCTCTTTTTTTCTATTATCTTGTGAAATAACTATCAATTGAATTTTCATTTAAATATTTCCAATGTAATAATCAAGTTCAACAATAACGTTCAAATGTAGAGAGAGATAGAAAAATATAAAACACTATTTATATATTTCTGTAACTTCCTGTGCTGCAAAAATGTGTGAAATGGACTGAATTTAATGAATTTGTTTAATTTTTATTGCCATGGATTTACTTTTTACGTTTAATTATTAAATCGGTGTTATGAGGTGAATGAAATATGAATGGAAAGAGTGTAATACTAATTAATATTCATAGTGTTCCATAATGCTTTGTTGGAATTTGAGTCCGGTAATTTCAAAGAGGTATACATAAAATTTTATAAGGCCTTGTAAACATTGAAAATTTCCACTTAGAAGTAAAGAAGCCAGAAGAGGACTTCTATTAATGAGTAAATAGAACTCTAAGAATATTTTCGGTTGACCCGTTGGTTCTGCTACAATCCCTGAATCGCAATGTATAGACCATTCGCTACATTTCCAGAACACACCTAATGATATTTCCCATCCCAAAGTCGACATTTGAATGACTGTACAATCGTTTATAGATCCTTGCACATTACAAGAACTGATAATACAAAAACCTAAGCAATTGAATGAACCTAGGAACTGGGTCAAAGGGTATAGGTTATTCCTACTGACTGTCCTAGACAGACTTAAAAAAAATCACCACAGCTAGCCAATCTGGGTTGAGCTCAAAACATCAAAATCTGTTGGTGTACTTCTTACATTTAGATCATGTAAGGCTGCACAATTTTTCAACTAACAGTTAATGTAGTCATTAAACTCGGGTTCTCAAAACCCAGGTCCTCCAA
>NW_027109662.1:36270-39126 GCF_000696795.3 Halyomorpha halys
CGATACATTTCGAGGAGGCACCTAATGATATTTCCAATCGCAATGTGGACATCTTATTAAATGTACTATATTTTGAACCATTATTGTCAATATGAACTTCTTTATGAATATTGCGCGATTTTAATACATGACGGTAAATCCCGTCATCACCGAGAAAATGTTCACCAATTCTGTATTTGGCAGCCCACTGCTCGATATAACCCGTACTGCCACGTAGAGAACATGTCGCCACACCCTTTCCATGATTGAAATACGAACAAGTGTGGACATAATTCACGGTTTCACCTAAATTTCTTATCACAAGGAAAGTTTCTATCGAAAGATTTTAATAACGTAAGCACTGTAATATTACTCTTTCAGAAATCGCCTTTTAACAGGAAAAATAGCTAGATTAATGAATGAATACTATATTATGTGCTGTTTGCTGTTTTCGGTTGATTGCTCACTCATTATGTTCTTTATGCTGATTGCACAAAACCTCTGCAAGTGAGTGGTATGAATCTCGTGGTATGACTGAAAAATGTTATTGTAATTATCAACATTTTTATATCCGTCATACTTAATGAAATCAGCTCAAACGATTCAAAATCTCACCCTCTCAGTCAAAGTCCAAATTAAGATATATCCTGAGTTCTTGAGGATTGGAAGAACTACTGTTCCGCTGGAAAACTCGAAAGCGATTCTTAGAAGAGCCTTCGGATAGCCTGGTTTGTTTGTTGATTGGTTCTTCAATATCATGAAACGCTGGGCCTAGTGGCCAAAATCTTTCTCCTAAACCCTTAGGATATTGCATGAATAACGTAACTTCAATTTAGCGGTATAAGTAATAGCGGTGCTGTTAATTGTTTGCAAGTGCGGTAATTTCAAAGAGGTATACATAAAGCTTTATACGGCCTGATAACCATTGAAAATTTTCACTTAGGAGTAAAGGAGCCAGAACTTCTAAAGTAGTGCTAGAATGAGGACTTCTGTTAATGAGCTATTAGAACTCTACGATTAATGTTTGGTGGTCCAGTTGGTTCTGCAACAATCCCTGAATCGCAATAAATAGACCATTCGATACATTTCCAGAACACACCTAATGATATTTCCCATCCTAAAGTGGACACTTGAATGTCTGTACAACCGTTTATAGATCCTTACACATTACAACAACTATTAATAAAAAAACCTAGGCAATTGAATGAACCTGGGAAGGGTATAGGTTATTCCTACTGACTTAGTGTTAGAATGAGTCATTAGAAAGAGGTTTTCTGTTAATGAGTTATTAGAACTCTTAGAATAATGTTCAGTAGTTCTGTTGGTTCTGCAACCATCCCTGAATCGATACATTTCGAGGAGGCACCTAATGATATTTCCCATCCTAAAGTGGACACTTGAATGTCTGTACAACCGTTTATAGATCCTTGCACATTAAAACAACTATTAATAAAAAAACCTAGGCAATTGAATGAAGCTGGGAACTGGGTCAAAGGGTATAGGTTATTCCTACTGACTGTCCTAGACAGACTTAAAAAAAATCACCACAGCTAGCCAATCTGGGTTGAGCTCAAAACATCAAAATCTGTTGGTGTACTTCTTACATTTAGATCATGTAAGGCTGCACAATTTTTCAACTAACAGTTAATGTAGTCATTAAACTCGGGTTCTCAAAACCCAGGTCCTCCAAACTCCTTTGGCCATTCGTTAGGTTCAAAACGTATGCCAGTGCTGACTATTCCTCCTCTTAACTATGGTAAAAGAAAGAACTAGGTTCCGAATTAAGATCTTTTGAAAACAATACTCTCTGAAGTACTGTAAGTCCTCTCACGATGAAAAGATGCAACCTTCCATATTGCTTTGTTGGCATTTTAGTGCGGTAATTTCAGAGAGGTATACATAAAGCTTTATACGGCCTGATAAACATTGAAAATTTTCACTTAGGAGTAAAGGAGTCAACACGTAGTGTTGGAATGAGTCATTAGAAGGAGGTTTTTTGTTAATTAGTTATTAGAACTCTGAGAATTATGTTCTGTAGTCCTGTTGGTTCTGCAACCATCCCTGAATCGATACATTTCGAGGAGGCACTTAATGATATTTCCGATCGCAATGTGGACATTGAAGAAAGTTTTATGAGACATACAGCATATAGGGACACATGCGTGTGTGAGAAAGACAGCACTACTTATTCATATTGAGGTATTTACTATGTCTTAATATTTTCAGTAATAATAATACTAATTAATATTTATAGTGTTCCATGTTGTTTTGTTTGCATTTTATTGCGTTAATTTCAAAGATGTATACCTAAAGCTTTATACGGCCTGATAAACATTGAAAAGTTTCACTTAGGAGTAAAGGATCCCAGCGCTTAGTCTTGGAATGAGTCATTAGAATGAGGATTTCTGTTAATGAGTTATTAGAACTCATTAGAATAATGTTCTGTAGTCCTGTTGTTTCTGCAACCATCCCTGAATCGATACATTTCGAGGAGGCACCTAATGATATTTCCAATCGCAATGTGGACATCTTATTAAATGTACTATATTGTGAACTATTATTGTCAATATGAGCTTCTTTATGAATATTGCGCGATTTTAATACATGACGGTAAATCCCGTCATCACCGAGAAAATGTTCACCAATTCTTTATTGGCAGCCCACTGCTCGATATAACCCGGACTGCCACGTAGAGAACATGTCACTACAGTGGCCCTTTCCAGATTGAAATACGAACAAGTGTGGACATAATTCACGGTTTCCTAAGGCTGCCAATTTTTCAATTAACTTTATTATTCAATAAAAGGGATTAAAAAATAGGTGTGTCTTGTCGGATGCTCACTTGCAATATCAAATTGATAATATTTCATACTTAGT
>NW_027109662.1:39176-41387 GCF_000696795.3 Halyomorpha halys
GACTTCTATTAATGAGTTAAAAGATCTCTAAGAATATTTTTCGGTTGTCCCGTTGGTTCTGCAACAATCCCTGAATCGCAATATATAGACCATTCGATACATTTCGAGGACGCACCAAATAATATTTCCGATCGCAGAGTGGACACTTGAAGTGTCTGCACAATCGTTTATAGATCCTTACACATTACAAGAACTGATAATACAAAAACCTAAGCAACTGAATGAACCTAGGAACTGGGTCGAAGGGTATAGGTTATTCCTACTGACTGTCCTAGACAGACTTAAAAAGTTCACCCCGGCTAGCCAAACCGAGTTGAGCTCAAAACATCAAAACCTGTTGGTGTACTTCTTACATTTAGATCATGTAAGGCTGCACATTTTATCAACTATCAGTTAATGTTGCGATTAAACTCAGGTTCTCACAAACCCAGGTCCTCCAACCTCCTCTGGACATTTGTTAGGTTCAAAATGTATGCCTAAAAGTGTAGTTCGTTTTAATAAAATTTTATTTTTAATTTGGCATTTGAGTGCACTTAACTTACCAAAGATGTATACATCAAGCTTTGTGAATCTTCAACAGCTGAGCATTATATTCTAATAAAGGCACACACAGTGCGAACTAAGATTCTTGATAAATCCTTCATATAATAAGCATTCCCCTTTTTGTAATAGAAGAAGTGAATTCAGTATTCTTATATTCTGAGTCAGATCGATGTCTACCTTTGAGGAATATTTCAAAATTCTATATCGAGTATCCAGAACCGAAGGGGTCTAGTGTTGTATTTTTGAAAGGGAATATTATCTACAAATCCGTTGATGATAACAAGAAACTAATTCTGATGAGTGAAGAGGATACCTCACTCTGTATAGCAGATACACGAGAGAGGAAGACAGGATATCTGCTACTGCTAACCGCTGACGCCAGATTGCCAACTGACCAGCTGCAGTTAGCTAGGTTCGAAGTTCTTTTTTATTTTTTCAGAATCGGAGAGAGTGGAAGAAGACCTGGACACACGGGCAGGTCTGGAACTCGATCAATTCCAGGATGGAGCTGGAACGAAGTGTGTAGGGTATTGCTAATGAACTAATGCTGTCCTGGCCAAAGTCATACCGATGTTCACCTCAGCTTACCAATCAACTTTGAATTAGCTTCTTCTAGAGTGAGCTTACTTAGAACCAAATCTACCCCTAACAATAATATATAAACGTTAAACTAACGTATATATATTATATACGTATATATTTTTACATTTAGATTGAAATTTTTCGATCAGAACTAAATTAAATAAATTTTTGGTTAAAAGTTTGACACTACCATGTGCATAACGTTACTTTTACCTGCATTAAGATAGTGTAAATATGTTTGATAAATATGGATAAAATATGACCCACTATCTATAAAGCTTAAGGTTGAGTTAAAATGTCATGAAATGACCGAACAATGGACTTATAAATAAAAACTATTTTGTTAAGTCGACGTTTCGAAGTGAATTTCAGGTTTTTTTCTGGGCGAGTTTCTGACCATAGTCTTTATATTTTATACAATCAGTGGTTTGTAACTGCATACGTTTCTCTGATTCCTCTTATTTCGTCTTTCGTAACACTGTAACTTGCGATAGAGCCAGTGGACTAAATGTTATCAGCCTCGTTGCTTCCTTTCGGAAAGCACTTGCACTTCGATGTTCATCCAAATGAACATTCACCATTTCTTTGCGTAAAAATCTTCTTAGGTGCTTTTTTTTCTTCCGTCGAGAATCCTTTGAACTTTCATTTAAAAACTGCATCTTATTTATCATTGACACTTTATCCAAACCACTGTAAGATGCACATTGCATCCTTTACCCATACCTTTCAAGCATTCATAGCACATTGTGTCACTACTAACATAAATCTTCATGCATTTCATTTCTTCTTTTTTCCTTCAGAAATAATTATTTTTAATTTGGTACAATGTTTTGAGTCAAACGTATAATTTACATCATGTTCATTAAACGTACAATAAATTCCGTACCTATGACTTTTTGATGTTGAACTATCATTCAAATATTCAATGATTAGGGGTGGAATACACAAACGCATAATAGGATTTTTGACTAATAATTCAAGACCCAGTATTTTAAAATAATTTATGATATTTTAAAATAGGCTTTCTCAGAGGTCTACTCAGACTCCAACCACAAAATGTATACCCTTCACTGAACACTTAAATCT
>NW_027109662.1:48172-48824 GCF_000696795.3 Halyomorpha halys
TGGCAGCCCACTGCTCGATATAACCCGGACTGCCACGTAGAGAACATGTCACTACAGTGGCCCTTTCCAGATTGAAATACGAACAAGTGTGGACAATTCACGGCTTCACCTAAATTTTTAATCACAAGGAATGTTTCTCTCGAAAGATTTTAATAACGTACGCACTGTAAGATTACTCTTTCAGAGATCGTCATTAAACGGGAAAAATAAGTAGATTAATGAATGAATACTATATTATGCGCTGTTTGCTCTTTTCGGTTGATTGCTCTCTCATTATGTTCATTAAAGCTGATTACACAAAACCTCTGCAAGTGAGTGGTATGAATCTCGTGAATCTCAATGAATCTCGTGGTATGACTAGTCATTAGAATGAGGTTTTCTGTTAATGAGTTATTAGAACTCATTAGAATAATGTTCGGTAGTCCTGTTGGTTCTGCAACCATCCCTGAATCGATACATTTCGAGGAGGCACCTAGTGATATTTCCGATCGCAATGTGGACATCTTATTAAATGTACTATATTTTGAAACATTATTGTCAATATGATCTTCTTTATGAATATTGCGCGATTTTAATACATGGCGGTAAATCCCGTTCCTGTAATTTTTGATTATGAACTATCTTTTAAAGCTTTCATAAGATCTTCGCACTT
>NW_027109662.1:49410-53526 GCF_000696795.3 Halyomorpha halys
CGATACATTTCGAGGAGGCACCTAATGATATTTCCAATCGCAATGTGGACATCTTATTAAATGTACTATATTTTGAACCATTATTGTCAATATGAGCTTCTTTATGGATATTGCGCGATTTTATACATGACGGTAAATCTCGTTCCTGTATTTTTTGATTATGAACTATCTTTTAAAGCTTTCATAAGATCTTCGCACTTCTCAGAGAGTGAGGGTCCATTAAACGCAATATACAAATGAATATGTTCCTATAATTATTAATTCACGTTGTTTACATCGGGACCTGCTCGTGCTATACTGCAGGTGTCCCGAGTGTATTTTTACGATTATAAGAAATTAATTGTGTGAAAAAGGGGGACTGAAAATTGTGAGAGACTTTCTGATTATGAAAACATGCATATATTTTCCTTTTAATATATATGTATATATAGTTGTCCGTAAAAATTGATATATATGCGGTCACAAGTGAAACAAAAATAGTTTACAACTATTTTATTTTCCAACGTTTCGCCCCACTTTGCAGGGCTTCATCAGGGCTAAAAAGATACAAAATGAAACTATGTTAAGATAAAATGATAGATATATGAACTTTTCATTGTATCTTTTTATTTTTATTTCTATCATTTTATCTTAACATAGTTTCATTTTGTATCTTTTTAGCCCTGATGAAGCCCTGCAAAGTAGGGCGAAACGTTGGAAAATAAAATAGTTGTAAACTATTTTTGTTTCACTATTGACCGCAACCCTGACCATCTTCCTATATATTTTCCTTTTAAATTCAAGTGTGAATCCCTGAAGGCGCAAAACGTGTTAGTGCGTTAATTGATTAATCCCATTGACTATAAAAGATAATAACAGAACGTGGGTGGTCTCATAGCATATCTGTTGTGTGACGTCTTCGCCGCCGCAGTGACGTCTTCTAGCCGCTTTCCGGTGCAGGTTCAGCAGTTGGCGAAATGATGAAAACCATGTATCCTCGCCTGGTGTCTGAAAAAAGTCTTTTCTCTTCAGTGGTTTTCCAGTGTGTCCTGGACCCTGGTAGGGGTAGGCTAGGTCCTAGCTTGCATGGTGCATTGGCTGGGGCGGCATTGCAGTCGCAGCGTCTTCGGGGTCTTCCGGGGTCCGCGGCAAGGGGGGCATCAGATTTTTTAGTGGCAAACCACCGGATCACATCCAACTGTATGGATGCTGTAAGTCCTTGGTCCTTGCTAAAGAATGATGAAGTAGCTTAAACATAATATATAAATTTACTTTTTGAGATGTGGTCCCATCTCCATGGTCCTCGAAGTACATCTGGAAGGCTCTGGACTGTCAGTAGAAATGGCTGCCAGTTGTGTCCAAGCTCTTCTTGCAATATGGGGTCAACCATATTGTGCACAACGTTAATGATGAAGAACGTCTTCATCATGTTCGTAGTAGCAAGGCTCCTAGGCCTTCTTCGAGGCAGCTGAAGAGGAATAGGCCTCCAGTTACTAAGAAATATATCTCTGTCTTTTGAGTTGGCTGAAAAATATTACTTTTACTGTAATTATCTAAACTTTTATAATAATGTCAAAATGAATTTTGCATCAACTAAATAGAAATTATAAGAGAATAGAATACTCCGAAGTTCTATTTTCATCTTATATTTATGAATTTCTAATCATTTCAACAAACTATGGCGTAATATTCTAAACTAGAAAAAGAATATTGAACTACAGTTCGTTTGAGCTTGATTGAGATCTGGATGGGCAGAGAATTGTTGGTTGTCAAATATTTGGAACATCTCCAAGTATCCTTTCTATTAACTTTTTGGTGAAGGAATTGAATACAGAAACGTATGGAAGAACTTAAGATGAACAAACTATAATCCGAGAAAGACACTCTAGATGATATTCTAGATGAAGTTCTCTGTATCTGAGATGAAATTAGAAATTTATTGTATTATAAATAATGATTTATTTATTGTAATAGTTATAATTAATTATTAATTTTAAAGTTAAAAAATAAGAAAGATATTAATAAATTAAGAATCAAAGGGTGCGAAGAAATCTTTTTCTGTTTAAACTACGAAAATTTAAACTTCCGCATTGTGTAGAAACGATATCAATAGAGTCAATTTGAGATCTTACCGTACTACTAGAAGTTCCAATTAATATATTTCTTGTGTTGGTAAGATATAGGGAGGGTTTCTATTCTGCTGGCCAACTGGTACGACTGGGTTGAATTACCTCCGGATGCCCTTCCAGGACAACGTCTTTAATGTTTTCTACCGGAGTATTCTCAGTGGGAATCCACCAGATCAGATTGATATCCTGAAGGACACTACAGAAGGAGAAAAGCAATAAAATGATAAAGATTCATAAAGTACATAGAACATAATTGATAAATATACTCACTAAGACCTCGTCCAAGTTGGCCCATGCTCGACCAATAGCTTCAAGTTCGTGGAGTATACTGGGCAGAGATGGCATAGGTGTCCAGTGCAGAGTGTCCACCTTACAAGCTGAAGTCGACGATCCTCTTCGTCACAACTTTACAGAGTGGACCTACCTCGTCATGTTTGTGTCAACATAGCGGAAGGATACTTCATCGAGGGTACTAAAGAGGGATTGGGTTTTGCCTTGCAGTAAACATCTTTCTAGCTAGTAAGAACCTAAAAAGGACAGACGTGGCTTAGAATACATATGCCTCGTTTATTATAGCAGGAAAACTGATTTTTCGGCTTATCCATCAGGAGATTTTGGAAGTTTCGGCTAAGATGGTTACCATCAGGTTATTGTCGACCAGCCCACTGCAGATCGCTACTTGAGTGCCCCATAGAGCATGAAGTCAGTGGAAGAGAAAAGTCTTCGAAAATCTGTCTTCTCTCGAAGGCCATCATGTAACTGCAAAAGATTCAACTCTTCACCGAATATTCGAGAATTTTCAAGAATTTGAATAAGTGTAAAATAAATTTATCCCCCTTTTCATACGACGTTGTTAAGTATTTTATTTAGTTATTATAACTTAAATAGTTTAGTGTTACTGTTGGATCCACTCTCTAAAATTCTTTTCCTTATTGAACGTTGGATATAGACTTTTATATTTATCGTTTTTAATGAGACCATATTATTCCTCAATTGTACATATTAAAATATTAAACTTTTCCGTCATCATTTCAGATTTTTCTTCTTTGCAGTTGCATATCTCCTGCAATAGTCTTGTATCTTTTTCTGTAAACATGGATATGTTTTTGGTTTTGAAAAGCTGTCTAACAAATTGAGCTCCGATCATGGTCTTAACAGACACAAAAAAAAATACTTGAATAAAAAAATCCTTACATTATTAAAAATAAACTTATTTAATAAAAAGAAAAATATCCCAAAAAATAAAATAAATAATCGAAATTTTAACAAAAAACGAAAATAAAATAATTTTTACTGTCGAACTATAAAAAACAGCGTTTACACCAACCTGATACTCAACTATTATCGACAGTTGATAATGGTTGAGTATCATCTTCCTATCCTAATCTTCGTCAAATAATTGGATCTGTGCCGTGTCCAATGATGGCCAGCCTGGAACACGCTGTGCGCTTATTACGAATCTAGATTCTTCGAAGAAACGAGGTTATAAATAATCATCTTCCGAAATCGATATTTTTTGATGTACTACAGATCATCCAAATTCATATTGAACATATAAAAAAATCTTACTAACCTAATTTTTGATCTGGGTTGTCGGGGATGTCTCAGCTTAGAACTGCTTTGTTGCTTCAAGTAGAGGTTCCAGAACTGCTACATCATCAAGAAGATCTCTGTGTTCAGAAGCTGTTGTTGTCTGCATGGGATCCGATATGTGGCTATGCCCAATGGAAGAAATCTCTCTATCATAACGTAAGTCGTATTCTATCTCGTTTCCACGCTCCGGTTTAGCTTTGAATTATAGGAAGCTCTCAATTCGTCAGAAGCTTGGATACTTCTTTCAATCGATACCAGTAACTTTACCTTCTCGATGATCAGACCTCTGGCCAAAGCCCAGTTTAGGTATTCCTTATTTTATTATATCAATTTATTGAACTGAATTAAACACACGATACATATGACCAGTGCTGCCTACTCACTTGACCATAAAATACCCGCTCAGAGCCTTGAA
>NW_027109662.1:54030-54897 GCF_000696795.3 Halyomorpha halys
AGGAAGCTCTCAATTCGTCAGAAGCTTGGATACTTCTTTCAATCGATACCAGTAACTTTACCTTCTCGATGATCAGGCCTCTGGCCAAAGCCCAGTTTAGGTATTCCTTATTTAATTATATCAATTTATCGAACTGAATTAAACACACGATACATATGACCAGTGCTGCCAACTCACTTGACCAGAAAATACCCGCCACTTTGAAGAATCGTTATAACTGCAGCTGTATGATTCTTCTGTCACATTAGCTCTGGCACGATAGTTGATATTACAAGTGATATAGTGAAGCAACTGTCACGTTAACTATTATATGTATATACTTTAACTGTTTACATCGGGACCTGCTCGTGCTATACTGCAGGTGTCCCGAGTGTATTTTTAGATTAAGATAAATTGTGTGGAAATGGGGGGCTAAAAATTGTGAGACTTTTCTGGCTATATATAATTCCCTGATGGTGTTAGTGTGTTAGTCTAAATTAACTTGATTATATATGACATTATTATGATACTATCAGACAGGGTATTGGGGTCTCGTAGAACTAATGGAAATAATGTGCTTATCTGATTTGTGACGTCACCGCGGCGGCGATGACGTCACAAATCAGATTCTATTCGCTTCCCTTGTCAAGGTGTGCGTTGGGCGATATGGTAAAGACCATGTTTCTTCGCATGATGTCAGAGGAGAAGGATGCTTCTCCCTCAGAGGCTGGCCAGCGTGTCCTGGACTCTGAAGTGATGGTAGGGGTAGGCCAGGTCCTAGCTTGCATGGTGCATAGGCTGGGGCGGCATTGCAGTCGCGGCGTCTTCGGGGTCTTCCGGTGTCCGCGGCAAGGGGGGGCATCAGAAAATGAGAACTTCCGACCCCGG
>NW_027109662.1:62946-65577 GCF_000696795.3 Halyomorpha halys
AAAAAATAGTCGAAGGAATTCTCCACGTGAATCCATTTTACCCGTAATACCAGAATATCCGACAATTATCTGCAAAGGTGAAAAATATCTGCATATCGACTGCACTGCATGTCACATGAATAACTACGATTATGACCTTAGTCTTAACAACTATTATGCAATTGTATTTATGCAACTGAATATCAATGGTATTTTAATATCAGTGGAACATGAATATATTACATAAATATAATATAAGTATATCATTATTGTAAGATTCTCACACACTTGCGACAGTTTTTATTTGACATTTTGTTTCATCTGGCAAGATAATTTCAATCATAAGTCACGTAGCATCCAGACATGAAGATTATATTAGGTTCCTAAGACCAGGCCAAACTGTGTCATTGCAAAATTAGAAAAAAGTGATTCGATTTTCTGAGAAAAATAAAGATTAAGATTCATATTGTAGCTAGAATACAAATTAATAATAATTAAATATACTAACCTAGACTTCGTCCACCGGTTATCCGGCAGAGATGGTATAGGCTGCCGGGTGATTAAGCTTATCATTCAGGCTGAGGTTCCACCATCCTCTTCGGCACACCTTTCTTGATGAAGACCTTTCTCGCCACATTCGTATAGAAAGAAGTAGAAGACCCAGGATTCTTCGAGGCTGTTAAATAGGGATTGGGTTTTATTTTTTAAATCAACATCGCTATTTAGTAAGCACCTACGAAGGACAGCACTGGTTTTTAATACATGTACATGTCAGTTTTGTACTGATTGTTTAGTTTACCCATCAGGATAGTACAAGAGCCTAAGAGGAGGAAAAAGGCAGTTATCTCAACCCAATTTTTGATTACTGTAATGAAAACTATGTATAATTAATAGTCAAAATTGATGAGTCTGCCAAGTATAGGTAGGAGGAATAAAAATGGCGGTTAAAGTAAAATTTCCTTTATTTTGAGTGTTGGCAGACATATGAGCCGTTGAGTGCACACATCGATTAACTCCATTTTTTGAAAAATCTTAAATTTAAGTGTCAAAACACTTGATATAATCATTAATTTTTATATTTATTATAGCTTTCCTGAATAATACAGATTACCACGATTAAACGCCAATTTTTTTTTTGGTAATTGAATAATAAGTAAATTGTGATTAACTCCATTCTCTAATGTAAATCGTTTCAACAACGCAATTATATTATATTACTATTTGTTTCGGCCCTGCATCATCGCTCTTTTTTTTAAAACAGCCACAGGTACTTCCTCCCCCCCCCCCCCTAAACGATATTGGCAACAAAATCACATCGGCAAACAGATGAAAAGAAGCGCAATGCAAACGGAACTTAGTATAACAGTGATTTCGTACGCTGAATGTTATTGTATACTTCACCAATATTATATGGACTACATATTCTCTTGGTATTTTCATTACATTATTCATTTACATTATTCCCAGATTGTTTTTCAAGAAATAAATATTATACCGTTATAATCAAGACGGGTGAGACTAATAATAATGTGGATGAGGAAAACACTGATGGTTCTTCAATACGATTTATCAACAGAAAGTCTGGTCCAAGAAGACGTTTATCGTTTTCCCCGCATTCATCTGATTGCAAATTTACATCAGTACAAATTTCCCAACAAACACATTGATTGGAAGGAAAAAGAAATCGTAATCTAGATAAATGGACACAAAATTTATAAAAGCATGATAGAACAAAAGGAATGGCATACAGGAATAAGGGAGGAAAAATAAAAACATTTGTCGATATAAAGTGCAGATGCATCTGCATCAAGAACTGTAACATTACTGGCGATAATATTTTTGCTATTCTTTCTTATTAATTTTATATATTATTAGATTAAAGCTATATCTGTATTTATGCATTCTACATTATATATTTGAATTTATATTATAACAGGAATTGTAGAAAAGAATATACAGTACTTCATCGCGTTTCTCAACTTTTTATTTTATGGAGTCAATCGATGTCTGCACTGAACGGCTCATATGTGCGTCTTGTGGATCGATCTATAGATATATTTTTTGAAAAATCCAACATTTTATCCGAACAACTAGAAATTAACATTTTGTGAGTTTATTTTGGTAAATATCATAAAAACTACCAGTCCTAGAAAGATAAACATTATTAACTATTTTTTAGGAAATTTAACTAGCTTTAATTTGAGCGCTGGCACACATCTGTTCGTTCAATGGTTTCTGAAATGAAGTTTTTCATAAATCAAACTTATTTTCCGAACAACTATAAATCAATTTATTTTATCAAATATCATGAAAACTACTATTCCTACGAAGGTAAACACCATAAACTACTTTATAGCTCATTAAACTAGCTTTAATTTGAGTGCTAATAGACATATGTATGTCACATAGTTCCTGAGATATAGATTTCTCAAAATAAATTAACTAACTACTAACCTTTCAGTAGATTTTTAAGAAATTTTGCTTTTTAAAAAGCTATATGTCGAGAACGGTTGTAATAAAAGTGTATAAATAGTGGTAAAAAAGAAATAATTTGACTGTGATTTTTAATGTATTTTTGACATATTAGATATAAATGTTTTGACCTGGGCAGAATAGCCTGTATGGAGTTTTTTAAAATGGTTAAATGATATG
>NW_027109662.1:65929-66481 GCF_000696795.3 Halyomorpha halys
GCCCTTGCGATGAAATTAGTATTTCTGATTGTAGTGGGTCACTAGAATATGCAGCACATGCATTTCCACACATGTATGGAGTACATCCCATTTTATTACTAAAATAATCGATGAAAAGTCTTCGAAATTCAGCTTTTTCTGGAAAGCCATCAGGTAACCACAGAATATTCTACTCTTCACCGAATACTTAAGTGTTCAATTAATTTTTTTATTTATTGTTTTGGATAGAAATACTTTTTCCACAACGAAATAGTTATCGAGGTTGTTATACTTATATGGTAAGTATATAACTTACAATATACAAGAACAAGAGAAAGAAATTTGAGATAATGTATAAAATATACACATACAATACAATGTGGTGACATTTTACATTAAAACAAGATTTCGTCCACAAAATCTATTGTTGAATAACCCAAAGCTTGATTCCACCCGCTCTGCCACGGAGCACAGCAGTCTGTTTTAGTGCATTGGCCCTTCCGAAGATTGAAGTTCTGAATTAATCATAGATGATGTCAACGTTATAGATGATGTCAACGTTATAGATGATGT
>NW_027109662.1:66866-69124 GCF_000696795.3 Halyomorpha halys
TGCTCATTGGGCTTTCATTCCACATAGATTGCCATTTAATTTCCACATAGATTGCCATTCCAAATTTCTGCCGTTTAAAGGTACCATGTATCCATCAACATTACTACTATTTGTTTCCACCTGCTGACTTGTCTTCTGGCTGTAGAATTGGTAGGAGGGGTGGGTAGAGGTTGTTGTTATTTTGTTGATATAGGAATCACTTAGGTAGAATCATTATAAAACATTCATCAGTATAATTATAATATAAAATCGTTTATATATTTTCAACTTATGATTTAATTTTGAATACTTAAAATATTGAGTAAAGAACATGATTTGTTAATGTACAATCTGGCTTCTTCACAGTAGTACAAAAAATACAATGTTTTTAAATAATTAAAAGTTATTTTTATCACTGTGTTGATTTTTCTTTCTGTTATTCAAGTTATTTTTATGTAAACGCTTTAGTCAAAGTCCAAATGAAGATATAACCCCATCGTCCTGGTCAAGGATATAGCTCCTACAAAGTCCATTTGAGAAGGTACAATTTGGTTATTTTAAAATTAAAATAAATTGTAAGCATATCAGAGTGTACTTTCTAATCTTAAGTAATATCCATCTTAAGCAAGTCGAGAGTAAACTTCACATATCTAAGTAAAAATTCGTAATTAGAAATAAATATTAACTATCTATTGTAGATCACCAGCAATATCTAAAGTGACGGATTTATGTACAATATAAATGATGTACAACGCAAACGATGTACAATAGAAAGAAAAAGAGAGTTAATAAATAATATATTAGAGGATATGGTCATATCTTAAAGGTTTTTAAACTTTTATTAAAATTTTAGGGATCCGTTCTTTACTAGGTTCCACAACCTTACACACCCACCCACACTATTAGCTGAAACTAATAACTAAAATTTCCACGGGTATGATATATATTTATCAATGGTTAATTAATGTATAAGGGCCGTATCCAATGTTATTTTAGCTATTAGTTTCAACTATAACTAGCAATTAAACACCAGAATCAATTTTTGAGGTACGCCGGACTTAATTGTGCGAAGTTTTCAAACCATGTCAAACAGTGAGAAACTATTAAACACGTATAACCGAAAACGAGGCCAAGAATTCGATGCAGAAGGTGAGGTTTGGGATTGATAGAAGCGTGGTTCAGTTAATGGAAGCTTCTTGTCATTAAATAATAATACATTTTCAGTGATTAATTATAGTAAATTGAATTTTAAATTATAATTATAGTAAATTAAATTTTTATTAGTTCTATTTGTTTCAACCAGCTTACATGTCCTCTGGTGGTAGTAGTGGTGGGGAAGGGTAGTTGTTACTTAGCTGACCCATTTAATTAGAATCATTATAAAACGTTTATAAATATAAATTTAATATAAGATTTAAGAAATAGTTTATATATTTTGAACTTATGATTTAATTTTGAATACTTAAAATATTAAGTAAAGAACATGAATTGTTCATGTACAGTCTGGCTTATTCACACTAGTTTTTGTGCTACAATGTTCTTAAATAATTAAAAGTTATTTTTATCACTGTGTTGATTTTTCTTTCAATTATTTTTATATAAACGCTTTAGTCAAAGTCCAAATGAAATTATCTCTTCAGTACCTCAGGCTACTTCTATTCTGCTAGGCAGCTTAAAGGACTTTCTTTTGATTACTTTCTTTGACATCATCAAAGTTGCCTCTCTTGATGTAAGATCACGGGATATTCTGGATTGAAGATCACCCTGCAGAACTGCAACTCCGTTGCAAGGTGGCTCCTGAGGAAACAAAATTATTAGATTATTTTATGTAAGGAATAGAATCATGAAGTAGCTTAAATGTCTCGGGACAACCGGCAGATGTCGCATAGATATTCGGGTTTCCAAGCCACTCTTCTTGCTGGCTAAGGTGGACTATACTCTTTAGCACGCCGTTATTTGATGAAAACCATCTACGTCATGTTTATGTAGTGGAAGAAAGAACTGAGAGCCTTCTTCAAGGTTGGTGAAAAGAAATGATCGACCACAAAATCTGTGTTGAATTTTAAAAATATTGAACTTTGCCCTAATCATAGAAGATGTTAACGTAAACACAGTTTAAAGCGAAATCGGGAAGAAGTACGAAGATCGTCACATTGAAGAAATTTCTGTCGTATAAGGGTTAGATGTATTCACCAGCATGATTAGTACTTTTTTCAACCTGCTGACTTTTCCTCTGGAATGAGTAGTATTAGGGAGGGAGTTGTTATTTTGCTGAACCT
>NW_027109662.1:72049-73153 GCF_000696795.3 Halyomorpha halys
AATTTCTTCCCATCTTTCTCCTATAATATTATAAACTACTTTCAGAGGAATATTTGTAAATAAGGATACCGCATCATAACTCACCAATATGTCATCACTTTCTATCTTTATCGATTTCAGTTTGTCTTTTACCTCTATAACATTTTTAACATCTATATTTTCATCCTTATATACATATTTGAAACTATTTTTGTAAATTATGAATTGGACCATTTATACCATTTATAATTGGCCTTAAAGGTTTATCTTCTTTGTGCGATTTTATTAATCCAAACATTCTTGGATGGTGGTAATTAATATTTAATAAATGTTTTTTTATTTTTTCATTTATATATTTATTGCACTTTTATTTATTTCTGATAAAGGGTCTATTCTCAACTTTCTATATGTATTTTTTGATACTTATGGTCTTATTTTGAATACTAAAAGTATTATATAAGCATCATCTAATTTTTATATACAGTTAGCTTCTTCAAAGTAACACAAAAAATAGAATTTTTTAAAAATAATCACAAGTTATTTTCAGAACTGTGTTGATTTTTCTTTTAGTTGAGGCCAACAGCACTATCCCTTAAGCCGTAAACCTCTTTGTTAACATATAGTAGACTGGCAGCGTAGGTTATTAAATCTTGATAAAATTATAATTCTGTTGAAGCATTAAAAAATATACGTTTCAAAATAATATTTAAAGCAATTATAATAAATTTTACATCGTAAATTCACCAGAAAGGTCTATTTCGTCCTGCTTAAAAACCAAAGAAGTTTGGTCCCGCCAAAGTTCCTGACTCAATGTATAAAGGATTTCTATGACTCACTGAATGATGTTTTCTATCACAAGCAAGAGATCATCTAGTGTTTACTCAAAGGTCTCCTCCAGCGTACAGAGGTCTGTAAAGGTCTCCTCCAGCGTGCAGAGGTCTGTAAAGCTCTTCTCCAGCGTGCAGAGGTCTGTAAAGCTCTTCTCCAGCGTGCAGAGGTCTGTAAAGGTCTCCTCCAGCGTGCAGAGGTCTGTAAAGGTTTCCTCCAGCGTGCTGAGGTCTGTAAAGGTTTCCTCCAGCGTGCTGAGGTCTGTAAAGGTCTCCTCCAGCGTGCAGAGGTCTGTAA
>NW_027109662.1:73858-77741 GCF_000696795.3 Halyomorpha halys
AAAATCAAATACAATTAAACTAAAAATAATAATGAAAAGGTACAATTTTAGCTAATATACATATTTACAAGTATGAACGAAACTCTGTGGCATTGAATACAGAAAATATATAAATTTGAAACGTTAAATTGGTATTATTATTATATACAACTGAAACTATACATATATTAACAATATATAACTAAAGAACGATCTCCATCTTGTTTTGGAGCACCATTTGGAAACCATGGCGTCTTCTTCAGCAAGGACCTCAAGGTAACGAAGGGGATTCTGCCGGCATGTTGTGCCCCCATCGTCCTGGTCAAGGATATAACTCCTGCAAAGTCCTATTGACGAAGAAAATGTACATTTTGGTTATTTTAAAATTAAAATTAGTTGTAAGGATACATAAATTGTTCAACCTCACTTTTATTATCTCATCAATTTCGCTATATCGAGTGACTATAGAATCGAAATACTTAAACATATCGACCTGTTTATTCATATATCTATATTACCGAAATATCTCTCCTCTCTAATCTAAATCAAAGTGAAGTTAATCACACATTTTGTAGATTTTTGTGTATATTTTTATATAAAAGCCAGAATCAAGTTTTTGCGTATTGTTCGAGGTTTTCGAATCATGTCAAACAGAAAAAAACCCTTAAACAAATGTTTAACTGAAAACAAGGCCCAGAATTCGGTACAGAAGGTGAGGTCTGGGATTGGTAAAAGCGTGGTTCGGTTAATGGGAGCTTCTTGTCATTAAATAATAATACATTTTCATTCTATATTTTCAGTGATTAATTATATTAAATTAAAATTATAGTAAATTAAATTAGTATTCATTACTAACACAGGAAGAACTCCGTGGTCCACCTAGTCTCAAAATCAATATATTTATCACCTCCTTGCACAACCGTTAGTCTAATAACAGTACTTCCTTATAAAGTATTGCACCTCGGACCCTTCATAGGTCACTAGTGGTACAGATTAATAAAATACTCTTATTATTTTAATTAATTATCAGATTGATAATAATTGGTATATAAACAATTAAAATAACGGCTAAATCGTCGAACGTGAAACATATTCAATCCTTTCAGTAAAAAGTTATTCGGACAATATTGAATGGCCATATTATGTTACAAATAACACAAATGATACTCCATCATGACCTCAACATCCCATTGATCTCATCACAACCAAATTCTTGACTATCTACCACAGGGTTGGCCAACTTTTCTGTATATAACATCTACTTTTATTTTATAAGTGTGTCGAGATCGACATGTCATATACGTAGTCGAAGGCGGAAGAAAGGGTGTGAGGTATGAAACGCATACTATGTTTATACACTGTGTTTCAGTATCAGGTGAGTTCCAGCGAGGTATGGGTACACCAAGTATCTGTGTTAAGATTTGGTTGGGATGCCAGGATAATCGCTTAAGGAAATTATCTAAAATGAGTTAATTAATTAATTGATATTGAGCCCTGCTAAACTATTATTATAATTGGATTATTTTCTAGATGTTTATTGTGTGTTTACTTTTTTTTTTTTTTTTTCCGAACCCTCTAAAACAGAAATAAGAAGTGAATTAGTAAGTGCATTACTGTTGAAGAAAATGTAATTCGTGTTGTGTCTTACCTTTTACTACCTTTGGTATTTTAAGGTTACCTGTTATATTTAATTTTATATATGAGCTATCCATTCAAGGAGCTATTTTGAGTCCGGAGGTGAGAGGCCTCCTCGTGATGTATCGCATATACAATAAAAAATAAATAGTAAAAATAAAAATTACAATAAAAATAAAAATAATAAAGACGATTGATAAGATGAAATAATAAGAGAAGTCAGAAATCGAAAGAAGTGTGAAGGAGGGGGTTGGGGTGCATCAGAAGATGGAGCTATGAGGTGATGTTAATAGGGTTTTTGGAACCTTTCCTGCCCTGCCACCTCGCAGGAAGGGGGGATGGGGTGATAGACTGGAATACTGGATTGAAGGAAGCAGGGAGACTGTCGACACCAGTTTACCAATTAAATACCTTTATATTTATAAAATGTTGTTACCATTAATTATATAATATAATAAGGGGTGGTATTGTATAATATAATAGTATATAAACCACATAAAAGAACATAGTTTTTATTTACAATGATTGATAAATGAGATTATTGAAATGATACAGACTAATGGTTTGTCATAAAATATGATTATTACATTATAACTTATTAGCTAATTTAGCTGCTGGTTTGGGTGGTGTGCGTATGTAGTGTTGTCTTCGCATTATAGATGGCGTTCCAGGTCTCATAGACCCTTCTTACATCTTATTCTGGTCAAAATGCATCTTGCTCTGCTTCGGTCTTCTAACTTCTGTCCCTCTAACCCTTTTTCTTCTATCTTCTGTCTCCGCCCCCACTTGTTCCAAAAAGGGGCGTCGCCATTTGGGACTCTTATTTCCTCATTGGCTATCATGTCTCCACGCCCACTAGCTGAGAGCCTACCCTAAGCCTTGAGAGAGGATGGGAAACAGAAAGGTAAAGGTTTCGGTCTTTACCTGCCTTAAAACCTTTTACACCAGGTGTGAAAAACTGGTATTTAAGACTAGAGTGTGATACAAATACAGGTGCCTGAAAGTATCTGGGGGGACAGGTATCCTCGCAGATGTAGCTAAATTATATAACGGCACCATATTGTTGTCAGAATGTTAAAACCTCGATACATAGCAGGTGGATGATTTAATTGTTGTATTTCACTTTCGCGAATTTTTTGGGCCACGAAAATATATCATGTAAGAATAATATTACTTACATTTTGCTAATCTATTAATAGCTTGCTAAATACATATCGTATTCAAATACAAACATGTAGGCTAATGTACTTACGTAAAAAACAACAATAATTATTTAAAAAGCCAAAAAACTAACATCCAGGGGAATTAAAAGAATATGAATAATTAATAACTTATGATGAAATATGTCTGAAACTATTCTACAGCGATCGATGATTGACCAAACTTGCTGACCAACCCTGATCTATCATAACCTTACTCATCCTAATCCCCTGCCACAATCCCTGTCCGGCTCTTACCATCCTTACAGCCTCCACGAAAGTTGAAACGGCTCCGAGAATTTCGGCAATGACCAGCATATCTACGCCATTCCTGAGCATCTTTGGCTCCAGCACCTCTCCCAGCCTCCACTAGCTCTCAGTATCAGGGATGTGGATTGAACAAATGCTGCCTTGCCATTCACACGTGGGTGGTGAGGATTGGTTCAGGTATTCCTGGGCCTAATATAAATATTATACATTTGTAAAAATATTCAAAATTATTTATTTTGTTTTGGATTTGATTAATTCACTTTAATGTTCTTAACATGAGTTGTTAACTTATTTTATTATTATTTATCTAACTAATTTTATTTTTTTCCAGCCTTATTTTATTTTATTATTATTGCTCTATTTATTTATTTCATTTATTTTTTATCCTTTCCTATATATATATATGGTGTGTTTGAATATGTACAACTCCAACACTCTTACCCTTGAGTGTGGTAGATTGTATTATCATCTCAATAAAACATATTTTATATATATATATTTATATTGGTTGCTGCATTACTAGAATATCGCATAAGTAGAATATCGCAGCACATTACACAAACCATACTGCACATCTGGAAGACGACATGAAGGAACCTCAGTGGGAGACCTGCACCCTGCAACACATAAGAAATCCCGAATTCCAGTCTTGGTAACATAAACTATTTTACTTTATTTATTTATTTTTTTTTTAGTGTTTCTAAAACGAGTTGGAAATAAGTTCGGATATACATTTTTTTTATATTAATAATTAATTGGAATTTCTAAAATTCAATATGTATATATTTATTATTTGATAC
>NW_027109662.1:79515-81040 GCF_000696795.3 Halyomorpha halys
TATATATTAATAAAAGAAAAAAAGTTCTTTTATTTCACTTTTTTTTTATTACTTTAGTAAAAACTGCATAATTACTAGTCAACATTACTGAGTCAGCCAATTACAGTAAGGAGGAATAAAAAATAGTGGCTGTTTCAAAACGTTATTTTTTTTTTTTTTAAACTAAATACGACAGTACAATCATTGCATGCTGTAATATTGTACTAAGCCTTAGAATTCCTCTCCTATCCAATCCTTACAATCCAAAATCTTTCGTAAAATCCTCAATGCTCCTTTCTTTGTCACTAATAAAATCCTTATAAAGACTTTAATGTTCAATTTGTAACCTATCTAGCCGGAACCAGATACCAATCCTTCCATTTTAAACTACCAAACCCACTAGTTTCTAACATTCCATACTCTTCCATTCCTGACAATTCTCCGAGGCGACCGAAAAAAAGATGGCCTCAAGACCTTCTAATGTAGAAATGTTGTAGAGTGCTACAAACAGGTAGCATATCTCTATGCCTGTATAATACCATTGTAATTTATCATTACATTCATTAGATTTGTTTTTGTGTAAATGCAGTTTTAAATTTCAATTAATAAAAAAAATCATAACTTCTCTAGTTTGTTATATAGTGATGTGCCAGTACTTTTATATTTTGATATTTTTACAGTTTTTGTAATGTTTATGTATGCATACTGGGTTATAATTTATTTTTTAAATCACCTATTGTTATATATGAGATTAGTTTGTTGCTATTGTACATCCCTAATTTAATGTTATGATTATGATATGCTTATGCGTAGGTTATATTGTGTATTAATGTTTATGTTTTGATAACTTTGTATTAGTTATTTTAAATTTCTTCTTCTTCTTCTTTCGGCACATCAACCTTTATCAAAGTGCCTTTGGTCTGCTCAAAAGCTGCTATCCATATCCCTCTGCCTCATAAGTGACAGAAGATCCTGCCGTACCACATTCTTATATCAACCCTTCGGCTTCTCAACATGGCAGCACACCATGACATCAACAGCATGTATACAGAGATAGATCTTGATAGTTTACTAACAATAAAATTAAATATCTACCAACTACAATAAATGGCAAAGTGATCCCCAGTTCAAATCAGACCAGGTATCTCGAGACGAAATTGGATGTTAAACTTTTTTGGAGAGAAAATGTAAACAAATATTGCAGCTTAAACTAGTATACCAAAAAATGTTTTGGCTTCTGGACAGAAAATTAAATCTTTCTGTCTATAACAAGTATCTGATATACAAAGAAGTCCTAAAATCCTAAAGTATGCACAAAGTACTCCATCAGAAAAATTATTAAAAAATCTGCATCAGAATTCATGATCTTCAGTTGTGGAGAAGATCCATAGATTCACCAGGTTACATCGTGAAGGACTGCAAAACACAGGAACATCCATCTCCTCAACGTTACTACCCACCATCAGAAGGCTAAAATGAGTTTGTTTGACAAAGTGACAGAGCCCAAATAGTGATAATTTGAGTCCAAGTTATATAATAATAATAA
>NW_027109662.1:83172-83377 GCF_000696795.3 Halyomorpha halys
GGAATCCACTTCGATCAATGCCTTACTTGGAATCACCAAATCAGCATTAAATTAACACAATCCTACATATCCTACATAGAAATGCTATATCCTACCGTAAGTAGAAAATCTAAAATAAAACTAGATACAACTAATCTTATTTTTAAAATAATACTCAGGCAACAACGTATTATTTCAAAATAAGGTCCTGGAACTGCAGTGGATG
>NW_027109662.1:89190-91327 GCF_000696795.3 Halyomorpha halys
GTTAGAGGTATCTTTTGTACGAGACCATACCCTCTGTATAAAGAATTGTTTAACAAAAAAAAATCTTACTGTTATATTAACCATATAAGGCTCACCTGATATAGAATAAATATAAATTTGTTTTTGATAATTTTTATGTAAATAATTAATGATTCAGAACTAAATTACTAGTAAGCGTATTTGAGCTTATTATATACTCAATAGATAAAAATTTAAAAAATATTAATTATGTTTTCAGATTTTAATTTACTTCTCCTTAAAAAACACACATTTACATATATATGAGGTGTTGTTTTCTGTACAAAGAACTATATTATTCTAGAACTGCAAATTCAATTGCGAGAAATATTTTTTATTGTAAATAAACTGAAAAATAAAAGCATTTTTTATTTTTTCACCTTCTTCTTTTTTTCTATCCAATACCTTACGGTGTCGGTCCGTACATTTTGGGACCCCAGACAAAAAGTACGAAAATAGTGAACTGATTTGATAGATAATTTATTTCTGGAAACATGCTATAATTAGGAAGGTCACATTGTGGAGTTGACAAAGATCTGAAGATCACAACCTCAACTATGAAGAGATAAAATGGATATACGTCGATTCTTCAGTAAAAAAAAGGTAAGATTCAATGAGCGAAATTTTTCGCCATGTACTTATGTCTAAAAATAATTAGGGTAACGAATAAAAAAGAACCTTTTTTAGATTCCATTCTTCTTATTATAACTTACAGTTTGCCATTTTAATAATCTCAGAATGTTTGTTGAAAATAAATTAAAGAAGGCAACCATCGTAGAAGAGGTGGCTTATATTTATATAGGTATAGATATTTTTGTTTTGACTGGACCTTCATACAATTTTAAACTATGAAGGAATTAGGTCCAAGTCTAGGTTCTAAGTGTTCCATATCAGAAAGAGTTTAGTTAGAGAAAAAAGTGATATTGAAATAAACTGATAAATTAATATCAACTTCTTTTTGGGTTTAAAGAAAATAGAAGGATATTTTTAAATTTTAAGAGGACTTTTATCTTAGTGCTAAGGGATGAGCAAATTTTAAAATACTATTATTTAGTTATAAAATTTTATCTTCACCAATAGAGTTTAAATGATTAGTGAGAGTTTAAATTATAAAGATTAAACTAGAGAGTTTAAATGGTTAAGTGATTAGTAATTTTAGAATTAATAGATTTAATGTTGACAATGGTTTTCCTAATTTTATCATCGCCATACATATCCTGCGTCGTACAATGAGGGTTGTCCATAGCCAATGCTGGAATTTGGTCATCATCAACAGTTGAAGGACAACCCGAAGCTTTGCGTCTTCCAAGTCAAACTTTCCGGTTCTGAAGCGAGCAAACCAATTACGGACGATGTTTTCTCCTAAGGCATCATCGCCATACACACTGCAAATTTTGTTAACCCTCTGTGCAGTGCATTTTTCTTTTCGGAAATAAAAATCATTAAATAATTAAAATACATTTTTTTTCTCTTCTATTTTAAGCAAGCAAAAACCACTTGAAGATAATGAGTCTCGGTTGAACCTGATGCATAAAAGCACCTTAACTAATCTTTTTTTAGAATATATAAACATTATTGACCAAGTAAACATGATTTTATCAACACAGAGAAGATTATATACGTATATTTTTGATTTGACAGGACCTTCATAAAATTTTAAACTATGAAGGAAATAGATCGAAGTCTAGGTTCTAAGTGTTCCATATCAGAAAGAGTTTAGTTAGAGAAAAAAGTGATATTGAAATAAACTGATAAATTGGTATCATCTCCTTTTTGGGTTTAAAGAAAATAGAAGGATATTTTTAAATTTTAAGAGGACTTTTATCTTAGTGTTAAGGGATGAGCAAATTTTAAAATACTATTATTTAGTTATAAAATTTTATCTTCACCAATAAGAGAGTTTAAATTATAAAGATTAAACTAGAGAGTTTAAATGATTATGTTATTAGTAATTATAGAATTAATAGATTTAATGTTGACAATGGTTTTCCTAAGTTTAATGATTAAAACGGATAAAATTTAAAAAAGAATGAGAACATTTTGAAGGGTAAAGACAAGGAGGTTGGAAAATGATTGATGCTATTATCTATTGATTTAGGGTAAACTGAAGCAGATCTGC
>NW_027109662.1:91377-95736 GCF_000696795.3 Halyomorpha halys
GCTATTATCTATTGATTTAGGGTAAACTGAAGCAGATCTGCATTTAAGAAGAATGATGCGTTTTTCCTCGTCATCAGTTGGGCGTGGAGATCGCAAAGAGTGTTGAAGAATACTTGTGGAATGGTAATTGTGTTTTAAGCAAAAGGATGTTGGGTACTGCAATATCCTGGAACCTTAAATATTGGGTTGTAAAATAAGATCGTAGCGTTTTGTTATGGTGATTTCAATAAAAACTTCAGAATCTTGAAAATATCATAATCAATTATATTTGACCCATTTTGATCTATTACATGTTGCCATCTTTCAGGCAACTTTTTAATTCCGTCCTCCCAAGAACTTCTCAGATTTTGACAAATGATTTGAGATACTTGCATGTGATATGTTAAGCGTTTTTGCGATATCCCGTGTCGTAGAGTAAGGGCTGTCTGTGCCCAATGCTTGAATTTAGTCATCAACAGTTAAGGACGACCCGAAGCTTTGCGTCTTCTTCCAAGTCAAACTTTCCGGTTCTGAACCGAGCAAACCACTTACGGACGGTGCTTTCTCCTAAGGCATCATCGCCATACACACTGCAAATTTTGTTAACCGTCTGTGCAGTGCATTTTTCTTTTCGGAAATAAAAATCATTAAATAATGAAAATAAATTTTTTTTCTCTTCTATTTTGAGCAAGCAAAAACCACTTAAAGATAAGGAGTCTCGGTTGAACCTGATGAATAAAAGCACCTTAACTAATCTTTTTTTAGAATATGTAAACATTATTGACCAAGAAAACATGATTTTATAAGAGAGGATTAAATTGAAATATTGAAAAACACTACGAACTTCTTTTACAACCTAATATCTTCCTATTGTGATGGGCTCATAAAATCTAAAACATATAACTAAAAAATTACAAAATATATAAATCTAAATGACTAAAACAACTAAAATTATTTACAACTTAATTATAGGTAGCTAAAGCTATATTAAGAGGGATAAAATAAACTGTAATGGTGACCAAAGCCTAAAGAAGCAACTGCTGTTCGATATCGCTAGGTCATGTGGAGTTACTCCAAAATAAATATCTTTCGACAGTGAAGATGTGAATCTTTTCAGTATAGGTTCTCTTACGCCTGTATCTTGGATCTTAAGTGCTTTCAGACTTGTACAACTTCCTTCAAACATTTCTTTCGCTTTCTGAAAACAGGTTTATTTTCCTCTCGTGTTCCATTATCTTTGTCAGATGAAGTTTTTGGTAAACTATGTCCGGTTGAATTTTTACTTAAGTTGGTTTCAATCAATAAGTTGATTTCAAATAGCTCTTTCCCTTTGGTCACAATAACTTTTACATCCACATGACGTCCTTTTATAACTTCAGTATCTTTTTTCTGTGAGTCATCTTCTCAATACTTTTTTCACTTTTCACCAACAATCGAATAAATTAAAAATATTTTTTAAAACTAAAATATAACATATGAGTATGTTCGTTGTTTCTTGAAATATTTAAGATATTAAATTAGTTTCATTAATTTTAACAATAATGAGTAAAGAATGGGAAGTGGATTAAGGAATATAACATTTTTTTTGTAAGATACATTACTTATTTGCAAATACACACACTTAAATAGATATAAACAATTAATCGTTATATCTAATACCTAAACATGTTAAATTCTAAATATCAATATAAAAACTACAAACTATATAAAGCTAAATGACTAAAACAAATATACTACAATTTATTATCAACAAAAATATAAATACAACTAAAACCAAATATAATAAAACTATATGCAGGTTTTAAACTTTATACAACTAAGACTATGTACACCTTAATTATATAATGATAATATTCTTCATTTATTCTTGGATTGATCCCTTAGAATAACATACAGGATCAAAATTAAGCCTCAGAGTAAAATATATTAACTTCATAATTATATATAACTTCATAATGCGTTCAAAATCACTTGAAGCAAAGGATAGTACCTTAACAGCTTCCCACCCTACACATCATCTCATTTATCCTGCTCCCAAACATCTTCTAAGCACTCAATCCTTTCACCACTTTTACCTCTCACCATCTCCTCACTCCCATCCACCTCCGCCTCCACCTCCTCACTCCCATCCACCTCCACCTCCTCATTCCACCTACCTCAATCTCGCTTCCATCCAGCTTTTCAATCCCAACTACCTCCTCCGTATCCATTACCTCATCCCACATTACCTCTTCGCCTCTCCATGCTACCTCTTCTCCTATCCGCACCCCAAAGGTCCACCATCCCTGTAACATCTTTAACTCCATCAAAAGAAAGTTTGAAGAGCATGTACCCCGAACATCTACTCATGATAAGAATACAATCTTTTTTTCTAAAACTATCACAAGGTAAGTCCATAATTTCCATATGGGCTCCAAGCCACGAGCTCGCACCCCAAAGGTCCACCATCCCTGTAACATCTTTAACTCCATCAGAAGAAAGTTTGAAGAGCAAGTACCCCGAACATCTACTTATGATAAGAATACAATCTTTTCTTCTAAAACTATCACAAGGTAAGTCCATAATTTCCATATGGGCTCCAAGCCACGAGCTCGCAAACAAAGCTGCCAGAGAGGCACTCACGCTCCCAGGCCGAAGCACCGCCGCTCTTACCCCATTACAACTCAGTGTACCCCTTAAATTACAAATATTAGAAAAATGGCAGGCCAAGTGGGATGAAAGTTCTCCGAGTAAATTAAAAGTAATCAAAAGATCAGTAAAACCATGGTCGACATCCTACCACAGGGAGGAAGTTGCTATAACCCGCTTGAGAATAGGTCATACTCTCCTCACGCACTCTCACCTGATCAGAACACTGCCATCTCCAACGTGAAAATATTGTCAGTCCATACTCATGGTTAAACATATTTTTGAAGAATGTACTCATTGTTTGCCTACATTAAACAGGATAGGACTGACCCCAAATTTATCAGATTCTCTTAGAAATGAGGAAGCTAAAGTTAAATTAGTGTTTAAAGTTTTAAAAACACATCGCCTTCTTTATAAATTATAACTACTCTTCGATTTTATTTTTTTTTATTTAATTCATTATTTTTATTTTATTTATTATTAATTTTTACTTTTGTACGTATGAATCATGTTGCTCTTTTACATTTGTTTGAATCACATGTGTGTGTTTAGGAGAGGGGGTGCGTGCGTGAGTGTATGCGTGCATGTGTTGTGTTTGTAGCTTCATCATAATAGCATGCCATAGGCGTTGATGAGTAGAGGGTTTTACGCCTTTAAGCAACAATAAATAAACAAACAAATAAACTAATATAATAAAATAATACATTTGAAAAGATAAAAATAAAGAACAATAATTAATAGAATATATAAAATAAGAATAGAACAAATAAAATAAAACCATAAAACATAAGGCGTAAATAAAGTTAAAATTAAACCATAACATAACATGACTAACATTTCTGATAATAAATAAAATTAAAATAAAATGTTAAAAAATCAAATACAATTAAACTAAAAATAATAAATGAAAAGGCACAATTTCTGCTAATGTATATATTTACATGTATGAACGAAAATCTGAAACATTAAATAAATAAAATTAAATACAAAAATAAACCTTACTCAAAACATTTTATTGTTGTTTTGTTCTTATTATTATATACAACTAAAACTAGGTATAATCGGACCTTCTCTGTCTTCTTCAAAAAGCACCTCAAGGTATCGTAAGGAGATTCTGCCGGTATGCTGTGCCCTTATCGTCCTGGTCAAGGATATAACTCCTGCAAAGTCCTATAGAGAAGATTCAATTTGGTTATTTTAAAATTAAAATAAATTGTAAGCATATCAGGTTGCAAATCTTAAGTAATATCATCTTAAGCAAGCCGAGAGTAAACTTCACAAATGTAAGTAAAAATTCGTAATTAGAAATAAATCTTAACTATCTATTGTAGATCTCCAGCAATATCTAAAGTGACGTACAGTACAAGATATGTGCAATATAAATGATGTACAATAGAAAGAAAAAGAGAGTTAATAAATAAGATATTAGAGGATATGGTCATACCTTAAAGATTTTTACTTTTAAGGGTTTTGAACAATTTTTATGTAAACACTTTAGTCAAAGTCCAAATGAAGATATAACCCCATCGTCCTGGTCAAGGATACAACTCCTGCAAAGTCCTATTGAAGATGAAAAAATATAAATTTTGGTTATTTTAAAATTAAAATTAATTGTAAGCATATCAGGGTACACTTACAATTCTTAAGTAATATCATTTTAAGCAAGTCGAGAGTAAACTTCACATATGTAAGTAAAAATTCGTAATTAGAAATAAATATTAACTATCTATTGTAGATCTCCAGCAATATCTA
>NW_027109662.1:95982-96983 GCF_000696795.3 Halyomorpha halys
ATATAACTTCATAATGCGTTCAAAATCACTTGAAACAAAGGATAGTACCTTAACAGCTTCCCACCCTACACTTCATCTCATTTATCCTGCCCCCAAACATTTTCTAAGCCCTCAAATCTTTCACCACTTTTACCTCTCACCACCTCCTCACTCCCATCCACCTCCACCTCCTCATTCCACCTACCTCAATCTCGCTTCCATCCAGCTTTTCAATCCCAACCACCTCCTCCGTATCCATTACCTCATCCCACATTACCTCTTCGCCTCTTCATGCTACCTCTTCTCCTATCCGCACCCCAAAGGTCCACCATTCCTGTAACATCTTTAACTCCATCAGAAGAAAGTTTGAAGAGCATGTACCCCGAACATCTACTTATGATAAGAGTACAATCTTTTCTTCTAAAACTATCACAAGGTAAATCCATAATTTCCATATGGGCTCCAAGCCACGAGCTCGCAAACAAAGCTGCCAGGGAGGCACTCACGCTCCCGGCCGAGGCACCGCTGCTCTTACCCCATTAGAACTCAGTGTACCCCTTAAATTACAAATATTAGAAAGATGGCAGGCCAAGTGGGATGAAAGTTCTCCGAGTAAATTAAAAGGAATCAAAAGATCAGTAAAACCATGGTCGACATCCTACAACAGGGAGAAAGTTGCTCTAGCCCGCTTGAGAATAGGCCATACTCTCCTCACGCACTCTCACCTGATCAGAACACTGCCATCTCAAACGTGCAAATATTGTCAGTCCATTCTCACGGTTAAACATATTTTTGAAGAATGTACTCACTATTTGTCAACAATAAACAGGATAGGACTGACCCCAAATTTATCCGAAGCTCTCACAGATGAGAAAGCTAAAGTTAAATCAGTGTTTTAAGTTTTAAAAACACATCGCCTTCTTTCTAAATTATAACTCCTCTTCGATTTTAATTTTTTTTAATTTTATTTATTATTAATTTTTACATTTGTATGAATCACGTTCCTCTTTTACATTTGTTTG
>NW_027109662.1:99408-105433 GCF_000696795.3 Halyomorpha halys
TTTTAAACTTTTATTAAAATTTTAGGGATCCGTTCTTTACTAGGTTCCACAACCTTACACACCCACACTATAACACTATTAGCTGAAACTAATAACTAAAATTTCCACGGGTATGATATATATTTATCAATGGTTAATTAATGTATAAGGGTCGTAACCATGGCAACTTTAGTTACTAGTTTCAACTATAACTAGCAACTGCCCTATAACCTGAATTATACTCACTGGGTACAATTCTCTCAATTCAGCTTTGTGTAGCCTTCTAAATTCCCTAATAAATAATAATAATAATAATGATAATAATGATGATGATGATGATGATAATAATAATAGGCCGAGCGAACCCGAAGTTTCAATACCGATTCCGCCGATCGCTCTCAACATACATCTAGTACAAGAGCCGGGAAGAAAAAAAGTCAGTTATCTCACCCCAATTTTTGATTAGTTTAATGAAAACTATGTATAATTAATAGTCAAAATTGATGAGTATGCCAAGTATAGTTAGGGGGAATAAAAAATATCGGCTGTTTCAAAACCTTAAAAAACACTAATTTTTCATTAGGTGCTCTATATCTTAAAAACTGCCAACAACAGTAGAAAACCTAAGAGCACATTGTTTAACGAAGAGTAAATTTGCTGAAATATTAGCCCTAAAAGAGCTATTTACGTCCAATAGTTCTCGAGATACAGCTTTTTAAGAAGCAAAATTTCTTAAAAATCTACTGAAAGATTAGTAGTTAGTTAATTTATTTTGAGAAATCTATATTTGAGGAACTATGTGACGTAAAGATGTCTATTAGCACTCAAATTAAAGCTAGTTTAATGGACTATGAAGTAGTTTATTACGTTTTTCGTTATAGAAGTAGTAGTTTTCATGACATATGGTAAAATAAATTGATTTATAGTTGTTCGGACGATAAGTTTGATTTATGATAAACTTCAGTTCAGAAACCATTTGACGTACAGATGTCTGCCAGCGCTCCAATTAAAGCTAGTTTAATTTACTTTAATTTGTAGGACTAGTAGTTTTTATGATATTTGACAAAATAAAGTCACAAAATGTTTATTTTTAGTTGTTCGTAAAAAATGTTGGATTTTTGAAAATATATATCTCTAGATCCATAAGACGCACATATGTCTGTCAATACTCAAAATAAAGGAAATTTAACTTAATATAAAGTAGTTCATGACACTTATCTTCGTAGAGGTAGTAGTATTTATGATATTCACATATGAATACAAATTTGTCCGAACAACTATATATCAATTTACATTAGCAAATTTCATGAAAACTATTACTCATACGAAGATAAACTAATTTATAGCTGATTAAACTAGCTTTAATTTGAGTGCTAATAGACATCCGTACGTCAAATGGTTTTTGAGATATAGATTTTTCAAAATAAATTCACTAACTACTGATCTTTCAGTGCGCCCCTTACAACCTTATTTTTATGAAATGTTTATGAAAAAGCTATATCTCGAGAACTATTTAACGTAAATAACTCTTTTAGGGCTCATATTTTGGCAAATTTGCTCATCTTTAAAAGACGTTCTATTAGGCTTTCTTCTGTTGTTCCTACAGCTTAAGATATTGAGCTCCGAATGAAAAATTAAATTTTTTTATAGCTTTCAAACAGCCGCCATTTTGTATTCCCCTGCCTATACTTGGTAGACTCATCAATTTTGACTAGTAATTATACATAAGTTTTCATTAAAGTAATCCAAAATTGGGGTGAGATAACTGCCTTTTTTCTCCTCTTGGGCTCTTTGACCAATATAAATAAAATATAAAGAATTTTAAATTATTATTATGATATATCCGTATAATTTTGATCAAGGAAGAATAAATATGTCTTCCAGTCGGTTTTTATGGAATAGAAAATCGTTATGGTATATCAATTTGCGTATTCAAAATTTTACCTCTAGTCAAAGTTCAAATGTAGTTTCTCTTCAGTTTCTCTGGTATATGACTGGATTATATTCCCCTGGACAATAGAAAGGAATCATTGAGGTGACCTCGGATTGCCTTCCTCGACAACGTCATCAAAGTATAAAAGGTATCTCTGCAGGATTACACTTCTGATGTATTGTCTTCCGGGGCAAACAACCGATAAATCTCTAGGAGATGATAGGTGATGGTGGCTCCTGAGAAAGGTAAGTTATTAGAAAAACAAATATATAAATAATACGTAAATTAGAACTGATAAATTTACTCTCTGGAACGTCGTCCAAGTGGATCCCATGTGCGACCAACAGCTTGAAGGTCCCAAAGCAGCAGGTATAGATGGCAAAGGCCACCGGGTGTCCAACCTCTTCTTGCAGGGTGATGTCCACTATCCTCTTCGGCACGCACCTGCAGATAAAGACTTTCTTCGCCACGTTCGTATGGTAAAGGAAGTAGCTGAAGGTTCTTAGGCCTTAATCCAGGCTACCAAAGTGGAATCGGACTCTTGATACTAAATAACACATCTCTGGCTCGAAGTAAGCGCCTAATAAGAACAAGAATCGTTAAATGTACCTTATTAATTTTCTTTTAATTTTAATTCACAACTATATAAAAATAATACAGTAAGTAAAGTAATAAATGTTTGTGAACACATGATGATCTTGGGAAGATACCACACAATGTTAGCACTTTAAGCAATGATTCAATTTAGAAGATCTCATGGCCTTATTATTTTCAGACGAGAGGATTATCACGGATCGCTAAAGATGAGAGTTACAGAACTATTGAGTTTGGGTGGGTAAGGATTTTGCAATGAAAGGAGGTATATCTATTTCTTACCAAATCTGCAAGTCTATTTTAAGGAGATGAATTTATTTGTGTCGTAATAACGAGCGTCAAGGATTTTGTATTGTAAGGATTAGATCATCATCATCATAATCATAATCAGTCCTCTTGAACTGCATTAAGCAGCGTGAGGAGGAAGTTTATAGAGCCCTCTCCAGCTCTACCGGTCTTCTGTCATACCATTAGAGTCCTCTTCTGCGGAAGTCGCCTTTAACTCATCATCCCAGTTCTTTTTATGCCGTCCTTTTCTATATGTGTAAGGATTAGATACGGGAAGAATTTGATAGGTCAGTAGAGCCCAAAGCTCAATCCCGTATGTCGAAATAGATCTCATTATCATAGTTTACCCGGCAGGAGTTGTCCTCCTTTTTTGTCTCCTAAGAGGTGTCCCATGAGCATTTATCTCATGATCGACCATTTGTACTATTTTATTATTTGTATTTTACATAATATATATGATTGGATGTGATGATAAAAAAAATCTTTTTTTTTTCTTTTCAATGCTTAAATTAGATAAAAAAAGATCTCACGTTAGGAGTGTACTGGTGAGAGAAATGCTAATTCTAACCGTTGCGAGGAGGCCAAAGCAAATCTTAATGAAGTATAGGTGGCTGGTATAAGAGGTAGTAACATAAATAAGCGGCAATAACAACACCAGGGTTAACAGAAAATGGACTAATGTATAAACAAAATAAATGAAATACTAGGAAAATATAGATGTTTATGTCTGAATATGTGCAAAGTCCTCAGGAGTACACCTCTCCCGGTTCAAAAGAGTTTCTTGAGTAACTTTAGTCGTTCATTTAGAGGGTTTGTCAAGTAGATATTGTAGTAATCGAAATCTAGGAGCAGTTTCTTGTCTTTTTAGTCTATTATAAGGATTCCAAGTTCATTGTCAAGTCCTAAGCAGCGAATCTGTTCAGTAAACTTTAGTGGGATGGTAAACAAAAGAAACAGTAGGGAATGAGAATAGAGGTTTACGTCTGAGAGTAACGGTGATCTGGTGGGATTTGTTAGAATTTATTTTGATACTTTAGTTATATAATCATCCACTAAAGAATGATGTATGTGTGACTGCAGAGTTGAATGAACATTATTTTCATCAGCATATGTCGTTAGGACTTATTTATCTTACTGTTTAAGCATGGCGCCCTCTCACTTCTGAACAGAATTTCATGATTCCATCTAGTGGCAAAGATAAGTGGTACGAGACCTGGGCAGCCATCTTGGTCCCCAAAACAAAGGGGTCAGAAATAACAGAGTTACCATCTTGACCTGTACAGGGGAAGAAGGAGATGAAACATTTCAAGAATGTCTCTTCTGATAATAGTCATGAGAGAGTAAAACTGCACACTCAGGCGAGAGAGGCGGCGGTGACAAAGAGATGAGAAGAAAGAAACAAGAGAGAACCCTTCTTCTACCCTAACATTCACACCAAAACCAACATTCAAGCTCCAAGAATATCTCAACCAAGTAAAGTGTCATACTTTCATCAATCACTGTAATTAAATCAAATTTATAACTAACAAACTAAGTATAGTGTAATATACCACTTTTGTTCAAACCATATAACAAATAGTTTCAGAAAGCTTTAAAGAGAATAGAGGTTATTATATTTGAAAAGTATGATATCAATTTATTATAAATACAGACCACTCCATCATTACCAGCAAATTACAAGTAATTCTTTATTTAAAACAGCTTACCAGCATAATAATTAATTTAAGTAATATACCCCAACTTTTACTCCGGCGGACTTAGAAAAGAGAGATGAGTAGGCAAGGTTATGATTTACTTCATCTAAGGTTCTATCAGAGAGGTAGGAGCGGATTAAAAGGAAATTTGTAGGGAAGAAAATATTTATTATGGTATGATAACTTTACTACTGACTGTTTAGCTTACCCATTAGGAGATTCCTGAAGCTTTTGTCGCACCTGAAGATTTCAAACAACAGGCGGACCACCACTCCAGTGTTGGGCAGGCTCAAACAGAACACGACCCTCGTTGCTACGTAGAGCGACATGAGGAGAATCTTGTGGCGACCAGTGGTCCTTGCCTAGCTTGAAGTACTTACTCTGGGTCTCCAGAATACATACTATAAGCTTCTCGCACCATCAGAGGAGCACACTCTTCGATCCACTGAAATCCTTTGGCAGTAAAATACTGGCACAACTGCTCCGAAATCTCTTGGGTAGAATATCTAAAGAAAAAAAAAATGTTAGGAAGTTCTTAACATAACAAATCTGTTTTCAGATTTGAAATCTGTTAAAAATAAAAAAAATTAATAACAAACATATCTGCTTTTATTAGATAATTTCCTTATACAGTGTAATTTCGGTAATACGAACATTCCAGTTAACCGTACTGGGATTAAAAAATATATATATAATTTTATATAAAACTCAGCAGGTGATAACATTTTTATTTTCAACTTGCTGGCCCGCCATTGCTTCGCGATTGCAGTATTTGAAGATGTATATAGATTTAATATACAAAATTCATAGTTTGTTTAAAATTATTGTATTTAACTAAAATTAAACATTTAGAGATACTTTATTAATATGGTTTGGTAACATAAATTGAACCAATAAATACGATAAAGAAGCGAAAAAGAAAGTCTTATTAAAAATGTGAATAACTTCAAGATTACTGAACCAATCTACACCAAACTTTGCAGTGGTTTAAACTGAGGTAAATAAATAATAATAAGTAACATTATGATTTAGTAAGATATATAGTTTTTGAATAGTAAATAATCTCAGTGTGCGTGAGATATTAGTACTATATCCTAACAACTAAGACTGATTGCCATGGTGGTATAATATTTTGTAAGAAGTGTAACAAAGTCCATTAATTCAAAAGTGTATTGTGGACAAAGATTCAAGCATTTTCTTTTATATATGTTGATTAAAATTGTACGTGTATAAAGAACATTTTTTATTTCCCGATCTATAGGCAAGTTATTGAGATCAAAATCGATTTTCACGAAATTTCTTACAGTTTGGATATCGGGATATATAAATCATTTTATTTTGTAAAACTAATTTAATTAATAGTAGAAATATGTATAATACAAATTTTGTTGGTAAACTCATTTTTATTTATCAAATTTTAGATGAATCCCTACAAACATTATTTTTTACGTATATTTTTTATTAACTGATATATTAAAAATCTTATAATTTAAAGAAATTAATTCATCTTAGCATAATAATAATTCTTAGCATTATT
>NW_027109662.1:105788-106400 GCF_000696795.3 Halyomorpha halys
AGGAAACAGCAATCTTGTTTAAACTAAGTTTAAACAAGACACAAAACTAAAGAAAGATAAAAAATAAATAAATTTGAAATAAAATAATAAAAATACGATTAGAGTGCTACCAATGGGTAGTTTCTCTGTATGCCTGTATCAATCCACTTTGATCTTACGTAAAATTTACTAGATATATGTTTATGTAAATAGAGTTGTAAAAAGCAATAAATAAATAAAATAATAATTCTTAATAGTTACAAAAACAATATTCCTTACACTCTTGAACTTGGAGTGAAAGGACAAGTCGAGACAATGCAATATTATACTCCGGCCATAATGAGAAAAGAGGCAGTTATTTCACTCCAATTTTTGGTTACTTCAATAAAAAATATGTATAACTACAATTCAAAATTGATGAGACTGCCAAGTATAGGTAGGGGGGATAAAACAGTGAGGCTGTTTCAAAACGTATAAACTTTTTATTTGTTTTTTTTTTCATTCGGAACTCTATATCTTTAAAACAACCAACAACACAAAAAAAACCTGAGAAAGCGTCATTTAAAGGAGAGCAAATTTGCTTCAGTGTGATCCAATGTGCGACCAACAGCTTGAAGGTCTCAGAGCAGCCGG
>NW_027109662.1:106670-113005 GCF_000696795.3 Halyomorpha halys
TTAGAGAAATCTATATTTAAAAAAACATTTGATGTATAAATGTCTATTAGCACTTAAATTAAAGCTAGTTTAATGTATTATAAAGTAATTTATAACGTTTATCTTCGTAGGGGTCGTAATTTTTATATTTGTATATGAAATTGAATTTTCCGTGCAAATAGAATTTATAACTTAATTTTTTTTTGAGTTTTGACTGCCGTCAAAATAGCCCTGACGAAGCCCTGCAACGTGGGGCGAAACGTTGGCTCAATAAAATAGTATATTCTAGTATTTGAGTTTTTTGACCGCACCCGGACCATATTCCTTTCATCTTAATTTTTTTAACTTTTAGCAAACAACATGAAAACTCCTTCAATGATAAAGGTCTTAAACTACTTTAGCGCATTAAATTAACTTTAATTTGAGTGCTAACGTACAGTGAAAAATGAGAAATTTAACATACTGTAAAGTAGTTTATGTCACGTATCATCCTATTAGTAGTAGATTTTATGATATTCTCGTATGAATATAACTTTTGCACAAGACAATTTTTCTGAATTACTATAAATCGATTTATGAGAGCAAATATCATGAAAACTACTACTACAATGGTGCGGAAGGTACATTATAGTACAACTAGCTTTAATTTGAGTGCTGGCAGACATCTATACGTCACATAGTTCCTGAGATATACCATTCCGAAAATAAATTGACTAACTACTGATTCTCCTGGATATTTTTTTGTGAAATATTGCTTTTAAAAAAACCGTATCTGAACGTAAAGAAACAGCTCTGTTACTCATCATATGGTTAAAAATTTAATCAGCTTTAAATGTTATTCTATTAGGTTTTCTGTGATATACTGAATATCTCCGAATGAAAAATTATTTTTTTTAACGTTATGAAACAGCCTATATTTTATATTCCCCCAAACTATGGTTGGCAGACTCATCAATTCTAATTAGTAAATATACATTAATAGTTTTCAAACAAGAAATATGAAATTTTGATGTGTAACTACCTTTTTTCTCATCTTGTGCTCACGATTAAAATACATTTTTTTTGTTTATATTGTAAAAAGTAATAATAAAAAACTATTAGTTCAATTAAATACTAAAAGTTAACAAATCATGAACAGGTACAAATGTCTAGTAGCAGTCTAAGTCAGGATAGATTAATGTACTATAAAGTAGTTTATAATTTTTATTTGTAGGAGTAGCATTTCTTCTGATATTTGATAAAATATATTCCCAAATAGTTGATTTCTAGTTGTTAGAACAAACATTTTGGCTTATAAAAAAATATATCTTAGAAACCATAAGATATACAGATGTCTGACAGGACTCAGATTAAAGCTAGTTAAATGTTCTATAATGTAGTTTATAACGTTTATTTTCGTAGGAGTAATATTTTTTATAATATTGGACGAAATAAATTCACAAAATGTTAATTTTAAGTCGTTCGGAGACATACAGATGTCTGTTAGCACACAAAATAAAGGTAATTTAACTTAGTATAAAGTAGTTTATGACACGTATCTTCGTATGGGGTTGAAGTTTTTATGATATTAACATATGAATATGAATTTTGCACATGAAATTGTGTCCATACAATTATCAAACAATATAGAAACTACAACTCCTATGAAGATAAAATTACTTATAATGTATTAAAATAGCTTTGATTTGAGTACTAGCAGACATCTATACGTCATAATGTTCCTGAGATATGAATTTCACAAAATAAATTCACTAACTACTAATTTTTTCAGTGTATTTTTTATGAAATGTAGCTTTTTAAAAACCTTTATCGTCGGAACTACTAAACGTAAATACCTCGATTAGGGCTCATATTTTGGCAAATATACTCTACTTTAAATGATGTTATGTTAGATTTTCTATTGTTGTTGGTAGTTTTTAAGATATAGAGCTCCGAATGAAAAATTAGTCTCTTTTTAAGGTTTTAAACAGCCGCCATTTTCTATTTCCCCTAGGTATACTTGGCAGACTCATCAATTTTGACTAGTCATTATACCTAGTTTTTTTAAAGTAATAAAAAATTGGGTTAATGATATAGAGCTCAGATGGAAAAATGAATTGTTAATATACTGAAAAATATTCAGAAGAATCAATAGGTACTGAGTTTATTTTTGGAAAGCTATGTCTCAGGAACTATGTGACGTACAGATGTCTATTAGCACTCAAATTAAAGTTAGTTTAATGTGCTAAAGTAGTTTACGGTGTTAATCATCGAAGGAGTTTTCATGTTATTTGCTAAAAGTTAAAAATATTAAATTCTATTTGCTCAGACAAAATTCATATTCATATCCAAATATAAAAATTACGACCCCTACGAAATATAAATTAGCTTTAATTTAAGTACTAATAGACATTTGTACATCAAATGGTTTTTGAGATATCGATTTTTCAAAATAAATTTACTAACTACTTTTTCAATGCATTTATGAATTTTATTTTTAAACCTATATCTTGGGTACCATTGACGTAAATAGCTCTATTAGGGCTCATATTTTAGCAAATTTACTCTCCTATAAATAATGCTTTCTCAGATTTTTTGGTGTTGTTGGTTGTTTTAAAGATATAGAGCTCCAAATAAAAAAAAAATTATTTTTTTATTCTACCTACCTATACTTGGCAGACTCATTAGTTTAGAATAGTAATTCTGCGTAGTTTTCACTAAGGTTATCAAAAACCGGGGTAAAAAAAATGCAAATCAAAACTTTTCACAAATGTAATAGTCTTCTAGTATATAATAAATAAATCAAAAATTTTGTATCCATTTTTGTCTCAACACTTTTACTTTTCACCAGTCCAACGTTACGGCCATTCTAGCCATCCTCAAGGACATCTTCAATATAATTTCTTCCTCACATTAATTTAAAGCTTCTTTTGCAGGCTATTCTGCCCAGGTCATTTTCTTTATTATAAGTTAAAAGCCTATTTTTTAAAATTTAAAATCATTAATATTTAATTTTTCTAATATAAGATTATCCACAATTAATACACTACCATATAACAACCATTTATTGAGTTGAGGGTAGCTAGAATGGCCGAAACGTTGGACTGGTGAAAAATAAAAGTGTTGAGACAAAAATGGATACAAAATTTTTGATTTATTTAATAAATAATTACCTTGTCTCAAGAAATTGAAATAATATAATTATATTATTATATTCATGTAGGTGTGTGAATGTAAATAAGAAGTAAATTTTTTACCTAATTTAACGTTATTTATATGGCATCCAAACTTATATATTATTCAGTTTAGTAATAAATTGGTATAACACAACAAGAAAGACGTATTAGTTTTATAATGTTTTAACAATTACATTTCATACAATACCTCAAATGTCCCTTTATTACTCGTAGGGTTTACCCAATACTGATGTACTGTTGGAGATAATATTGCTCACTAAATAGTATTTAATACTCAGAACTAAAGCCAACTGTATGTTTGAAAAGATAAGTACAGAGAAATGAAGAATTATTTTATATCCCTTATTTACAAATAAGACAGATATTTATTTGGGTTCATTAGGTGAACCCAACCCCCGACCATCTTCTCCATTTAAAGTAAAATACAGATCGGTATTGATGAATTTCACAGCAATATATGTTCATATCTAAGAGTCTATAGTTTTTTATAATTTCATATTTCAGTTATTAAATGGTAGATGAAAGAAATTATGAGTCATTTTGTATGGTGTATTTCTTGTATGGTGTCTACATTTAATTCTGATCTCACAATCGGTCAGTCTTGTCTAATATGAATCTTTTTTTTTTTTTTAGACTTTCTGGGCATTTTGTTAGTACTTAAAGTAAGATTTAGAGATATTCGTTGATTTTAATATAATTTAATTTCATATTTAATAATGAAAAAAGAAAAATCCGGCAGAGAAGCTTTAGTTGCGAACATGCGAACAATGAAACTTAAAACAGTTTATGAAATATTTGGCCAACATTCGACCCAAAAGGTCCCTCCAGGCTGCAAATTTCATGCTGTCCTCACCACCTCCCCATTCCCCCAATGAGAACAAAGGGAAACGCCGTGATAGTGAGCTATCCCAGCTGTTCTATAATCCATCTCTTTTGTCTTTAATATTTATTATTCGAAATATTATAAAACTCATATTTATAGATTTATTCAGCTACATTACAATATAATTCGGAGAAATCTTATCTACACGTTTGTCACCGCCGCAAATTCAAATGCTCTGAAAACAAAGGAAGCAACAAACGCCAGTATTACATAATAGTATTGTTCTTTTGAATTTTTTCGGCTAATACATTCCATTTATTTTATTTTCATCATAAAAAGGAACTAAATAAATATAGTTAATGTTGGTTGTAGGTAATAAAAATTCGTATAAATAGTACTACAGAACCTACAAATTCAAACTTCGTTCTAGGTTATCAGAAACTTTTTAATTTTATTATATCGTCATAGAATATCTCCATAAATACATATCTATGCAATGTTAAATAAAAAATAAACTGTTAAAGATAATTAAAAGATTTGAAACAATGTATTTACACCGAATAGATAGAATTTTAAAATATACAATCCTAAACAAAAGCGAATTATTGATTCCAAAGGTTGGAGAAATTCATTAGTCAATTGAAACACGGACAGTAAAAATATTCATCTGTTGATACTTATAGAACAATGCAAACTGACCAATTGAATCAAAATCGATTGAGCCGTTTGGGACAAAATCGAAAAGATGTGAAAAATCGATTCTGTAAAGTGGCACTTTCAGTCGGTCGATTTTTCTGTCACATTTGAGGCATATACCACCCTCCCCCCTTAAATATTAAATTTGTTTCCAACGAGTTTTACTTTTTTGTGCCAGCCTGTTCCAAAAACTTAGTAAAAGAGCTGAGTTGAAAAAAAAACAGTTTTTTCAAACCAATTTTTTATTATTTAATGAACACTAAGTTTAATGACTAGTAAAAATTAATGAGTCGGCCAAGTATAGGTAGGGGGGAATAAAAAATGGCGGCTGTTTCAAAACATTAAAACAAATTAAGTTTTCATCCGGACCTCTCCATCTTTAAAACTACCAACAACTTCCTTATTATACAACTTATACTTACTCTATAATATTCTTAAAAAAACTTAAGAGAATAAGAATAATATAGAGTAAGTATGCTAAAATATGAGCCCTAATAGAGCTATTTACGTTCAATACTTCTCGAGATATACTTTTTAAAAAGTAACATTTCATAAAAATGTACTGAAAAATCAGTAGTAAGAGAATTTATTTTGAGAAATCTATATCTCAATAATCATTCGATGTACAAACGTCTATTAGCACTTAAATTAAAGCTAGTTTAATGTACTATAAAGTAGTTTACAACGTTTATCTTCGTAGAAGTAGCAGTTTTTATGATGTTCGACATAATGTATTAACAAAATATTGATTTCTGATTGTTAGATCAAACATTTTGATTTATGAAAACATATATATCAAGAACGATGATACGTGCAGATATTTGGCAGGATCAAAATTAAAGTCAGTTAAATGTACTATAAAATAGTTTATAACATTTATCTTCGTATGAGTAGTAGTTTTTATGATATTTGCTAAACTAAATTGAGTTATAGTTGTACGGACGGACTTTTTGGATTTATGAAAAATAATATCTCGGAAATTATTAGATGTACAGACGTATGCTACAACTCATAATAAAGGTATTTTAACTTTCTATGAAGTAGTTTATGACACGTATCTTCGTAGGGGTAGTAGTTTTTATGATATTCGCATATGAATATAAATTGTGCACATGAAATTTGGACCGAACAACATATTTTGGCAAATATCTTAACAACTACACCCACGAAGATAAGCTTCAAAATTTAAAATAGTACACTTAATTCGCTTTAATTTAAGCGCTGGCAGACATCTATAAGTCTTATGGTTCTTGAGATATAGATATCTCAAAATAAATACTGATTTTTTAACTACACTTATGAAATATTGCTTTTTAAAAACCTGTATCCTGGGAACTGTAGAACGTAAATAGCTCTATTAGGGCTCATATGTTAGCAAATTTACTTTACTTTAAATGATGTTCTCTTAGCTTATCTAGTGTTGCTGGTAGTTTTATAGATATAGAGCTCCGCAGATTGCGGTTTTAGCGCACTTGCTCAGCCTCCATTGGCTTATTACCAGTGATGCAGCGGGAGGGATTCCCTTCGATTCCCTTCGATCTTTCGAGCTCTGCTCTACCCCTCACACGTGGAGGATAGAGTGGGCTCAGGGATCCTCAGGTCGATTGTGTAAATATTGTATATATTATTTTATCATTATGTTATTTTATTTATTTATTTTT
>NW_027109662.1:113378-120019 GCF_000696795.3 Halyomorpha halys
GTAATCGAAGAATTGGGTGAAATAACTTTTTATAACCTTTTATTCTCTTCTTAAGCTCTTATACGAACTAGAATTCCAAATTTTTCACAAATGCAGTACTGTTTCCTTATATATTTACTAATATAGGTATGTGAAAGTAAAAAAGGAATGATTTTTTGACCTAATTTTACATAATTTATAGTTGACCCAGCAATGCTTCGCTATTGATATATTCGAAGATAACCAATTTAGTTTGTTTTTTTCGGTCAAGACTCCCATTGGAGTCCTATACTGCCTAACCATAGTTGGGGGTCAGAGTTTTTCATTTTTTGGGACCGCCACTTAATAAAAAAAGTCAACGTCCCAGGCCGGATACGAACCGGCACCGCCAATATACATAAAAAAAATTGGCAAGACTGTGTTTTGACCACAGAGCTGCCTGATCGGCCTGACTAAGCGGCCTGATCTAATTTAGTTGTTTTGTTTTCATTTTCTTTTCGGCAGTTTGATGATGTCTTAAGAAGGTAACATTTGTAATGTATTTTATAACGACTAACCTTGCTGTATCATCCTTAATGCTGGTCAGATTAAGGTGATTTTTTCTTATTATTCAAAGCAATTTTATTAACTAAGGTATTTCCATATATATACTATCTAAAATATAAATAGTTATTAAATAACAACCTTTATTATTCTTCAATATTAGTACTTTCTTGAAAAAAAAAAAAAGACCGACTTAACTATCGAAGTTTGGTAAAAGATTTTTTTAGGACTGAAAAAAAGTTGATATTCGCTTTTAGCACCCCAAGGAACCCTTAAATACGAATCTTCGAAAAAATTGGAAAATAAAATTTAAAAGTCCAAAATTTTCGCCCTACAATCCATCCGCCTTTGATTTATTTTAAAAATAGAAATAACTTCGAAACGGCTTAACCAACCTACACCAAACCTGGCAGTAATTTAGGGTTCTTATTATTTTTATTTATTTATCATCCTACGCTGCCTATTAGACAATACGGGTGTTCGCAGCAGTGGGTACAACTCATTGCTGCATATGACAAACATTACACAGCTTGCTCATGCTACAAAATAAATATTACTCTTCTACTGAGGCTTTGCTGGTGGAGCCCAGAGAGAAGTGAGTAGAGCCCATGCCTCCTTCCACCCATACACGAAGGTCTTGTAGTGCGGGTAGTTTTGTTTCTTCATCAGCTCAGGAAGATCGCTCTCAGTCAGAACATAGAGTCCTGTTTCCTTCACCATCCTGGCTCTCAGTGCTTCATGGGCGGTACAGGCAAGTACGACGTGCTCGGTGGTCTCAAGAACCTGACAAATTGGGTATAGATGATTAATTTTTATGCCATGTGCGGGGAGCTTAGCTCGGAAACCCCATGACCCGTGAGGAACTGTGAGATCCAGTAGTCGGGGAGGACCCACGTTGATTCTAGGCGTGAACCAACGGTAGGAAAGCTCTTCCTTAGGGTGGCCCCTTTTAAGCAATCCACCCACCGTCATTCCATTCTTGCAAAGTTTCTTCTCGAAGGATCCTCTTCCATCTATTAGGGCTTTCACCAATACGCGCTTGGAGGTTCTGCGATAAATCCGCCAGAACTTCCCTCTTTATTTAGTGTCGATAATAGTCTTCCTGCAGGAGAAGATCGATAGGCACTCCTCCAGCTAATACCTGTACTGCCTCATGAGAATCTGTTCTATATGTTCGAGTGACTTGCAGCAGAACCATTCTCTGTATTGTAGCCAACCTGCTCTTCTGCCTTTTCGAGAGATATCGACGCCATGAAGGGGATGCATATCTCAAGATACCCACAACTACTCCTTTATAGATGGTCAATGTTGCTGGGTATCTGAGGCCCCAAAATGCGCCTCCTATACGATTGAGTCCATTAAGAGCAAGGGCTACTCTACTTCTCATGTAGTCTAAATGAAGTGTCAGATTTAACTTTCTCCCAAGCCTCATGCCAAGCTATGTCACAATCTAATTGGGTCGTATCACTTCTCCTTGTATCCGGAGAGTAATAGGATAGGCCCTGTCTCTCGTACCCCTTAAGAGTATAGCTTGAGTCTTGACAGCAGCCATCTTCAACTTCTTCTTCTCACACCAGGCTCCTATCAGGTTGGCGCACCGACCAGCTTCATCTTTTAATATGGTCCTGCTGTTCGACGCTACTACTACAGCAAGGTCATCTACATAAGCTGTGGCAGGGAACCGCTCCTCTTCAAGCACCCCCAACAACTCGTCAAAGACCAATTTCCACAGAGCAGGACCAAGGATAGAGCCCAGTGGGCAACCTCTTTCCATGGTATCTTCGATTTCATAGAAGTTGCCTCGTATCTTTATCGTTCTGTTCTCAAGGTAACTCTTTAAGAGGTCGTAGAAGCTGCTCGGGGTCTCATATTTTTGCAATACCTGGAGTACGCTCGGCCACCACACGCTATCAAAGGCATAATTTAGTAATTGCAGTTGGTAGTTTTAAAGATATAGAGATCCGAATGAAAAATTGATTATTTTTAACGTTTTGAAACAGCCCTCATTTTTTATCCCCCCTACCTTTACTTGGCAGACTCATCAATTTTGACTAATAATTATACATAGTTTTCATTAAAATAATCAAAAAGTGGAGTGAAATAACTGACTTTTTCTCCTCTTGGGCTCTTGTACTAAACCATGTGGAGAACCTACCTATTAATAGAATTCTAATAACATTTCTAGAAGCGAAGATCTCATGGCCATCTTCTTTTCAGACCTCTAGGAGGATTATCAAGTACTTAAGGAGAGGCTAGGTCAGAATCAGGTGGGTTTGGGTGGTTGAGGAGTTAAGAAGGACTGTATCTGACCAGATGCGCAAAATAAGGCACATTGAGGTCCTGATGGATGACTTGATTTGTGACAAAGTAAAGAGCACCAAGGATTGTAGATTAGGGGTATTCATGATCTTTAGTTTAATATGTTAAATGAAAAAAACTCATGTTAAATGGAGAAATATTACCTTACTTACCTGGCAAAGTGTGGTAAGAGGTTTTAGATAGCTCTATTAGGGCTCATATGTTAGGAAATTTACTCTACTTTAAATGATGTTCTCTTAGCTTATCTGTGCTGTTGGTAGTTTGGTAAAAGATTTTTTAGGACTGAAACAAAGTTGATACCCGTCTTCAGCATCTCAAGAAACCCTTAAACACGAATTTTCGAAAAAAATCGGAAAAAAATTGTTTAAGTCTAAAATTTTCGTCCTAAAATCCAACCGCCTTTGATTTATATTAAAAATAGAAATAACTTCGAACAGCTTAACCAATCTACACCAAACCTGGAAGTAATTCAGGGCTCTGTAAACTGCACCAAAGATCACAAATCGCGTCTAATTAAACAAATTTGAACTGGAGATATAAATTAAAACGTGTGACTTTGTTGTCCTTAATTGAAATATAATCCCCATATTTCGCCCTTATAAAAGTATATAACTTTTGTCGATGTTGGATGAAAGAGTAAACATTAAGCTTAACAACAGTTATGTTAACGTACGAATCGGATAAAATGAAGAGGAGTTATGAACGATTATATGAAAAATAGTCACTGGATGAAAAAAAAAAAAATGCTTTGAATACATCGAGGCGAAAAATTGTATTTCTATTATGATATACTTTGAGACGAACCAATAAACAAATACGATTTGCTTTTTGCGGAAAAATAATTTGCTGACCTACTTTACCCCGAGTCGCTTAATTCTGTTCATAACTTTTTTTCTACTCTAAAATTCGGAGATTTCAGGATCTTTAAAGCTTCCCGTGGCGAAATGGGACATAAAGAAGAAAACTGCACGCAAATCGGGCTAGTAATTAAAAAGTTTATTGTGGATGAAGATTCTGTCATTCCCTTTTGTATATATTAGGGATATTCATGATCTTTAGTTTAAAATATTAAAGCGTGTTAAGTGGAAAAACTTATGTTAAATGGAAAAATATTTTTTACCATGTTTTTTTTTTTTTTTTAATTATTTATCTATTGTAATTTACAGCTGTAAAAATTATACAATAGGTAAATATGTAGTATTTTTCATATACACTTGAAAATCTTGGGAAGGAACCACCCATTGGTGGTACTTCAAACATTAATTTAAACTAGAAGGTCTCGTGGCCATCTTCTTTTCAGACGCCTCGGAGGATTATCAGGGATTGTTAAGGATGAAAGATTTAGAATTAATGGGTTAGGATGGTTAAGGAGTTTGGAATAAAAAGACGCATATCTGGTTTGGGTCAAATCTGCAACGAATGGGATGTTAAGGTCTTTATGAATGAGTTTATTTGTGACGTAATAAGGAGCATCAAGGATTTTGGATTGTAACGATTGGATGCGGGAAGAATTTGATGGTTTGGTGGAGCCCCAGAGCTCAATTCCATATGTCCAAATTGGTCTGATTATTGTAGTGTATACTAATTTTTTGTAGTGAATGGGAAGTTTAGAGCGTTTGTCAAGTAAGTGTCGTAGCAATCGGATTCTACGAACAGTTTCTTGTCGTTTCATTCTTGTGTGTTTTTTACCATGTTAAAATGATATAACACATAACATGTTTGAGAGTATTTTACTAGGTCTGTTATATAGAGAATGACGTCACGAAACAGACCAGCTGAGGTCTTGATCATTTTGTTTTTTGTCGTGGTAACATGCAATGTAGTATTTACCATATTACTTGCTCGTAGTTTGTGTTGAATTGTTTTAAATGTTTTTATAACTAATAAAGCAATGGATGACAATAATAATAGTGTAATGACAGTTGTAAATTAGCTCATCTTGATTCTCTTCCTCACTGATTATAGTACAAGAGCCGGGAAGAAAAAAAAGGCAGTTATCTCACCCCAATATTTTATTACTTTAATGAAAACTATGTATAATTAATAGTAAAAATTTATGAGTCTGCCAAGTATAGGTAGGGGGAATAAAAAATGGCGGGTGTTAAAACCTTAATTTTTCATTCCGAGCTCTATATTTTAAAAACTACCAACAACACTAGCAAATCTAAGAGAAAATTATTTAAAGAAGAGTAAATTTTCTGAAATATTAGCCCTAAAAGAGCTATTTACGTCCAATCCTCGAGATATAAATTTCTAAAAAGCAAAATTTCTTAAAAATCTACTGAAAGATTAGTAGTTAGTTAATTTATTTTGAAAAATCTATATCTCAGGACTTATGTGACATACAGATGTCTAATAGCACTCAAATTAAAGCTAGTTTAATGGACTATAAAGGAGTTTATAACCTTTACTTTCGTAGGAATTATACTTTTTATGATATTTGCTATTTTGGATTTTTGAAAGAATATATCTCTAGATTCATAAGACGTACAAATGTCTGCCAATACTCAAAATAAAGGAAATTTAACTTACTATAAAGTAGTTTATGACACTTATCGTAGGGGTAGTAGTTTTTATGATATTCACATGTGAATATAAATGTGGCAAATGAAAATTTTTCCAAACAACTATAAATCAATTTATTTTAGCACATTTCATATAAACTATTACTCCTACGAAGATAAACATCATATACTACTTTATAGCTCATTAAACTAGCTTTAATTAAGTGCTAATAGATATCTGTACCTCAAATGGTTTTTGAGATATAGATCTTTCAAAATAACTACTAACTACTGATCTTTCAGTACGTCTCATACAACATTTTTATGAAATGTTGCTTTTTAAAAAGCTATATCTCGAGAACTATTGTACGTAAATAACTCTTTTAGAGCTCATATTTTAGCAAATTTACTCTTCTTTAAATTACGTTCTCTTAGGTTTTCTTGTGTTGTTCCTACTTTTTAAGATATAGAGCTCTGAATGAAAAATTAGTTTCCTTTATCGCTTTGAAACAGCCGCCATTTTGTATTCCCCCACCTATACTTGGCAGACTCATCAGTTTTGACTATTAATTATACATAGTTTTCATTAAAGTAATAAAAAATTGGTGTGTGATGACTGCCTTTTTTCTGCTCTTGGGCTCTTGTTCTATTAGAAGGCCAAAAAAGCATTGAGGTGCCATAATTTCACACATCTTCCACTTTTTACTCAATTTAGGCCTGTTATTATAAATTACTTTAAACAAAACTTATAAGTAAACAATAACATAAAGTTTTGGAAGGAAAAGTTATACAAGTTGCACAGAAAATCAGCTAGAAGCTCTTATGCATTTAGCATTTAACATGGTAAAACATTTTATATTTAACAAAACGCCATGTATCCCCCTATAGATTCAAACTTATATGTTATTCAGTTTAGTATTAAGCAGGTATAAAACAAGCATAAAGGCGTATTAGTGGAGTCTAAAGGTTAATTCTGTGCAGTGTTTCAACATAGGCAGCCTTCAAAGTACGTCTGCAAGATACCTTGTACAGCTTTAGTCATTTACAAGTTTATTCTTCCTAGCAATTGTAAACCTTCGCAGAAGGACGTTAATAGAGTAACCACACAGCTGCCTACCAGCCGGAAGGCTTAACGTTCGAAACCAGCTGCTATCTCTAAACATAATATATGTATGTAATCATTAATTATTTTATAGTATTTAATAATTTAATTAAATAATTAATGTGAAAAAATTACTGATATACGTTTTGTAGAAAGAAGGTCGAAAAATAGAAAATAAAAATTTAAAATAAAAT
>NW_027109662.1:123253-124587 GCF_000696795.3 Halyomorpha halys
TAGACAATTTTTCAATTAAGGTCGCCAAAAATATTTATAATGAGGTGTAGATAGTTGACCGTAGATTTCTGATTGGTTAAGATGGTCGGGGAGGAGTGGAGAGGGAGGGTACGGTCAGCAAGAAAACAACATAAATAAACAAGAAAATATTTATTTATGCCGATGTTTCGACCTGAGTTTCAGGTCTTCATCAGGGCTATAGAGTAAAAGAGATAGCAACAACTTTTAGAGAAACATAAAATTGAAAAAAAAATAGTATACAAACAAATTTGAAATTATATGAAATATTGAATTGAATCATAAATAATAAAAAAATTGATAATTGAGTAATAAAAAATAATTAATTGATAATCATGAAGTTATATGTAGCAAATACTCATGCAACTGCCCGACATGAAGGATAAAATTTACAGTATGCATAAAAAGATCCAATTTATATGCTATAAATATTTAGTAAATTTCTTTTTCCAAATATTTCTTTATTTTAAAAATTATTTACAATACAAACTCACATTTCGGAATACTCCTGCTTCTTCGGGATACTTCCTATTAAAACAATAATATCCTATCTCTTCCTGGATCCCTTCGTATAAAATCCATAAGTAATCAAGGTTGTTGATGATAAAAACCATGCAAATAGTATACCATATAAACTATAAATTCAATCTTCGTTCTGTAATTTTTATCAGAAACTTTTTAATTTAATTACCCAGATATATAATGCCTTTATAAATATATATTTGTGTTATGTTAAATCCAAAAAAAAACTGCCCAAGAAGATTTGAAACAATGCATATACACCGAATGGATAGAATTTTAAAATATACAATCTAAAACCAGAATTAATAATTAAAACCAAAAGTTAGGCAAATTCTTAAATTAATAAAAACCAACATTTGTTCTAAATCAATGCTTTTCTATGTTTAAAACATAGTTTTTGATTTTCTGAACTATCTTATACCCCGGCAAAGGTTCAATTTATATCATATAAATATTTTGGGATTTTTATTTTTTTTATCCTTTACAAATATTTCTTTATTTTAAAAAATATTTAACTCTGTATCGATGTTTTGGAATCTTCTTCCGCCTTCAAAGTACTTCCTAATATAACAATAATAAACTGGATCCTTATATCCTTTTAATAAAATCCATAAATTTGACTTCGTCATTTTTTATTTTTTATTTTTCAAAAATTAATTTTGTATCTGTAGTTCCGTTTTGAATACAAGTCTAATACTTTTTTTTTTTTTTAATTCTTGTTAATTTATATTATTTCATTTCACTCTACTTCATTTTATTTTATTTGTTAAGTTTTACTACATTAATTTTCGCAT
>NW_027109662.1:125128-127683 GCF_000696795.3 Halyomorpha halys
TTTTTTTTTTTAATTCTTGTTAATTTATATTATTTCATTTCACTCTACTTCATTTTATTTTATTTGTTAAGTTTTACTACATTAATTTTCGCATATTCTTCATCACCTTTGGCTTAATCTTAGTGTAATTTTACTTCATGTTGTCTTATTCTTTAACATTGTTAAAAATATATATAATAGTATGTTATAGTATGCAGTACATGTAAATAGTATGTTTGATTGATTGAATTTGAGTTATATTGACAATTCACGTTAATTATTTTATAGTTAACAATTTGATATCAATCCAATTTATGATTGTATTATATTTTAATTGATTTTTCAATTGTAAATACGTAATTAATGTATGAACGATAGATGGTAATTGTATAACAAGGTATAATTGCATAAATATAAAATTATATTCAATTTTTATATATCACCTGTTGAACAGATTCGATACTTAGGACTCCATCTTGACAAGAGACTTACTTGGAATCCACACACAAGACTGAAACGACAAGAAACTGCTCGTAGATTCCGATTGCTACAACACTTACTTGACAAACGCTCTAAACTTCCCATTCATTACAAAAAATTAGTATACACTATATAAAATCAGACCAATTTGGACATATGGAATTGAGCTCTGGGGCTCCACCAAACCATCAAATTCTTCCCGCATCCAATCGTTACAATCCAAAATCCTACGTAAAATCCTTGATGCTCCTTATTACGTCACAAATCAACTCATTCATAAAGACCTTAACATCCCATTCGTTGCAGATCCTTATACCATCCTTAACAATCCCTGATAATCCCCCGAGGCGTCTGAAAAGAAAATGGCCACGGAACCTCCTAGTTTAAATTAATGTTTGAAGTACCACCAATGGGTGGTTCCTTCCCAAGATTTTCAAGTGTATATGAAACATACTACATATTTACCTGTTGTATTATTTTGTACAGTTGTAAATTACAATAAATAAATAATAAAAAAAAAATAAAAATAATTTTTATATAGTCAAATATCACTAGATATGTTGTCAGTATTATTTTTATGTTTATATTTATTTATTATAATAGAGAAATTCGAAGTTCTTGGATACTTTGTACCTGAGGAAGGATAGATAGCCCAGTTTAACTAAATAAACACATGATATCAATAACAGAAGAGGAGTAAAATTTTGGAGATTGGAAGATAAATAAATGAGATACCTGTTTAATCCTAGTCTAGCTCAGTGTCCCTTTGAACCTGCTTCTGCAAACATCAACCAGTATCAGTTGTCTTTTATTTAAAAAGTTTTTCTTTTTTGAAAACGAAAATGACGAAATTTAAATTGATATGCTATTGATTCTATTGGTTTTTCGTAAGAAAATATACGAAAAACACAAAATGCAAGGTAAAATTTTTAAATTTGAACTATATAGATAAATCATTAACAATTTTAGAAGTGCATGTATTATAATAAAATATTTATTAGATTGCAACATAATCCTGAAAATGGGGAACGTTAATCATTTTCATTAGTTTTTTTTTTAATTATTAATATACTAGTATGTTTCTGTTCACATAAATTAAACAGTTCGGAAAACTTTTTTTTTGTGATGTCAATTATATTTTGGTTTTATACATATTTCTTTTCTTTTTTTTAACTTTGATGAAAAAATACTTTGTATTTATTGATAGATATTGCAATCTGCCACACAGTTGTGGGCAATATGTAATAGTGATGAATGATGATTCATACTAAAATAAGAATAAAAAAAAAAAAATGTCTCTTAATATATATATACAAACTGAAGGATAAACAAAATGAACATAATCAAACTATTTGTATGAAAAAAATAAATAAATAATAACTAACAAATAACATAATGATAAAATAATATAATCTCTGGTTTTATACATATTAAACTAAAATGTTCATCTGCTACTTACAATGTTTGGTTTTGTACAAGTGCATACATGTTCATAAAAACCTTATTTTCGTAGGTGTGCATTACAAGAACAAAAAGTTCTTTACAATAATAGATAAGAAGGATTGTGAAGACATCAGCAAGTGTGTGTAAGGTGTTGGGAAATCTCCAACTTCTACTACTCAGCTTTATATTTCTTCTCCACTATCTGCTAAGACACGTTTGAACTAACAGTCGAGTTGTGAGAGAGAATTCGCTATTTTAATCCAGTAAGTAGATGAAAATTAATATTCTAACTAATTAAGATGTTTAATTTTTAAAAACAAACCACAAACGGTCTAAACTTCCAATTGATTACAAAAGACTGATCTACATGACTGTAATAAGGACTATCTGGACATACGCAGTTGTGCTTTAGGGCTCCACTAAACCTTTGAATTCCTCACGTATTCAATCCTTACGATAGAGGTATTCATGATGTGGTAGATGAAACATGTTTTATCATATTAAATGTTATAAGTATGAGATTGTCAGCAGCCCTATTTAAATGTTAAATGTTAAATGCATAAGAGCTCCTAGCGGATTTTCTGTTAAACTTGTTTCATAATCTTTCCTTCCAAAACTTCATGTTATTGATAACTTCTAAGTTTTGATTAATA
>NW_027109662.1:128288-129661 GCF_000696795.3 Halyomorpha halys
AATCAGCTCATAGTCAGATAGTTCCTGCATCTTGTTTAGGAGTAGATGTTCACTAAAACACACAAAACTTGGAAGTAGTACCAGCACTGCCTCCTGGCAGAAATTTCTGTTCCATTGTGGTGGGGAGAACCCAGGTACCTTCTACCCGCATCCCACAACCCACAACCCTACCCATGCTTATGTCATCTGCTTCTGGTTGCTAATTGCTCCACTGGTTTAAGTTATTTTTTTAGCCTAATCGGTTTTTTGTTACCTAAGTCATCCAATACTATAATAGGAATAATACATTATGGAAAAAACTTTGAATAATATTTCCTAAATTTATTTTTTCCAATATAGGGAGTATTCATGATGTTGTGTTAAATGTAAAATGTTTTACCATGTTAAATGTTATAAGTATAGGATCATGAGCAGCCCTATTTAAAGTCATGTTAAATATTAAATTGCATGAGAGCTCCTAGTGGACTTTCTGGGCAACTTGCTTCATAACCTTACCTTCCAAAACTTCATGTTATTGTTTAGATCTAAATTTTTATTATAGCATGCCTAAATTGAGGTAAAAGTGGAAGTTATGTAAAGTTTGGCCACTGGGTGACTTTTTGATTTTCTAGCTATGTGGAAGAGAGTCAAAATGAGCTATTTAACAACTTTCATTACAATATTATTATAGTCATCCATTGTTTTATTAGTTACAAAAACATCCAAAACGATACTAACACATACTACGAGCAAGTAACCTAACACGACAATAAACAAGACAGCTGGTCTGTTGCGTGACGTCATTCTCCTTTTAACAAGCCTATTTATAATAGACTCTCAACCTTGTTATATGTAACATCGTTTTAACATGGTAAAAGAAGGAAATATTTCTTTATTTAAAATGAGTTTTTCCATTTAACATGTTAAACTAAAGATCATGAATACCCCTAATCTAAAATCCTTGGTGCTCTTTACTTAGTCACAAATCAAGCTATCCATCAGGACATCAATGTCCTTATTTTGCGCATCTGGTCAGAAACAGTCCTTCCTAACTCCTCAACCACCCAAACTTGATTCTGACCTAGCCTCTCCTTAATTACTTGATAATCCTCCTAGAGGTCTGAAAAGAAGATGACCATGAGATCTTCACTTCTAGAAATGTTATTAGAATTCTATTAATAGGTAGGTTCTACACATGTTTTTGTACAAGACCCCAAGAGGAGAAAAAAGACAGTTATTTCACCCCAATTTTTGATTACTTTAATGAAAACTATGTATAATTACTAGTCAAAATTGATGAGTCTACCAAGTATACGTAGGAGGAATAAAAAATGGAGGCTTTTTAAAAACGTTAAAAATAATTAATTTTTCATTCGGAGCTCTATATCTTTAAA
>NW_027109662.1:130131-132236 GCF_000696795.3 Halyomorpha halys
ATTAGTTATTATTAATTTAAAATTAAAATATGAAAAGAAAATGAAAATTGAGAGGATGAAAATATATGTAACAATAATAGATGATAAAGAGGCAAATTATAAGTATAGTGTACAAAACAGGCTAGAAACTCTAGCCGAAACGTTGGCACATTAAAATAAGTTAATCGTACTTATTTGTGTTTTTCATTAACTTTAAAAATATTACTATCGAGCATTTGAAAATGTCGATAATTACTGTTTTTCCCCGTGATCCATTAATTATATTTAATTAATTTTACTATACCAAAAAATTATGAATTTATTTAAGCGAAAACTATAATCGACTGCCATTTAATTCTAAACTTCTATTACTATCATATTTAAACGAAAACAAATGGAATGATACGGTCATTGTTGTATTTTTGGCAACAAAGAAACCAGAAAAACAATATGTAAATTTTTTTATATACCATTTTGTTACATTTTGTCGAAACGTTCTCTGAAGATACCAAATTTAAATACTGGAAATAATTGTTTTTTATTAAGTTCGGAAAGGATTCGTCATCGGTTGGCCAAGATGAAGGACACTGCTGACATGATCGAATTGTACTTCTCTTTTCTTATGTACTCTTTAAATAAATGGGACGGTAGAAAGTAAGTTGATATTAGTGGATTATTACAATATTCGAGGAGCTACTGGTCAAAAAGTATTTTGTTCGTTTAGTGGTAAAGCATAGTACTTTTTGTGGGTGATTCATAAATTGTTAGCTACGAATTTTCCTTCATGTGAATTACTTTCTAATATAAAATTAATTTATTCTGAAATGGACAAAACACCTTTTGTTATGGAGCTCTTCATGTTAGTTTTCTGTGGTTTATAATTTAAATGAACATGTAGAGGTTTAAAAGGAGTAATAACTATAAAATAAATTTTTGAAAATTAAAAAAAAAAAATAGATTTTTTAGTAGCACATGTTTTAGAATTATCATAGTTTATTCATAATTATCTTAACATATGTAAAGTTAAAAAAAATAAAAATTAGTCTCAAAATTTGAATTTAAATTCAGAATCTAATTAAATTACCAATATCCTTCATCGTAAACCCTTTACTTCCTACATCCTAGTACGAGAGTGGTCTGAAAAGTTTCCGACCTAACAAAAAGACGAAGACATTTTTTTCTGAATTTTTTTTATTTTTCAACATCGTCTTCTTGTAACTCTACACACTTATCCCAGCGATGCTCCTATCTCTGCAACCCGACCAAAAACTACTCGGCGTTTTCCTCTGCAAAATATATGTTCAGGAAGAATGATTGCCTCTTCATTTAACGAAAATCTCCGTCCTCAGAGAGCAATTTATAGGTTATGGAACAAAAAGAAGTCGCTTGGGGTTAGATCTGGTGAGTAAGGCGGATGATCAAGTAGTTCAAAACGTAATTCGTGGATTTTCACCACGGCAACCGCAGAAGTGTGAGGCGGTGTGTTGTCTTGGTGAAACAGGATTTTCTTTTTCTGCAACTGTGGCCGCTTTTCTGTAAACTCTGCCTTCAGCTTGTCAAGTAATGGTGTGTAGTATGCTCCTGTAATGGTTATTTTTTTTTGCTTAGTCGATTAAAATAACTCCATCTGGCGTTGATGACCGGTGGGTTTTACGCCTTAATTTCTCAACAACAAACAATATTAACAAACAATAACTCCATGACTATCCCAAAATACAGTCGCCATCACTTTTCCAGCGGAGAAAACAGTTTTTGCTTTTTTTGGAGCCGGTACCCCCTTAGCAGTCCACTGTTTAGAATGTATTTTAGTTTCGGGTGTACACTAATGCCTGTTGAACAGATTCTAAACTTCCCATTCACTACATAATATTAGTATACACTACAATAATCAAACCAATTTGGACATATGGAATTGAGCTCTGGGGCTCCACCAAACCATCAAATTCATCCCGTATCCAATCGTTACAATCCAAAATCCTTATTACGTCACAAATAAACTCATTCATAAAGACCTCAACATCCCATTCGTTGCAGATTTGACTCAAAACAGATATGTGTCTTTTTATTCCAAATTCCTTAACCATCCTAACCCATTAATTCTTAATCTTTCATCCTTAACAATCCCT
>NW_027109662.1:133547-134806 GCF_000696795.3 Halyomorpha halys
AAACTTTAGTGGATAACCGTCAACAGATGAACAACGACATTCACTTGATTTTATTTACGAGTGTTGCCGTCCTCATGTTTTGGTCGAAAGCTTTTCAGACCACCCTCATATTCCATTATAATACCCCACTTATCCCATTTATAAACAGATTTGCTGCCTCGAACTACATATGGATAAACTACCGACTTCGAATGCTAAAAGAAGACTAAAAAGAAAGTAACTACTCGTCGATTTCGACTATTACAAAAGACTCATTTATAATTATTATTAGTAAGGAAATAAATAATAAATCATATATTAATAAAAATTAATATGATTATAAATAATTTTACTACACTAGTCATAAGAATGCAACCCTATGAACTTGGCCAGTACAATATTTTTTCTATTAAAGAGCTTTTCTCTGTAAGGCTTATTTCGACTTATGGAGTTGAGCTTTGGGGCTTTGCTAAACAATCGAATTCCTCTTGTATCCAATCCTTACAACCTAAAATATTTTGTAAAATCCTTAATATTCATTACTTTGTTACAAATCAAGTCATCTATCAGGACCTCAATGTTCCATACGTTGTCGCTTTGACCAGAACTAGATACAAATCCTTTTATGATAAACTCCATAACCATCCAAACCCACTTGTTTCTAACCTGGATTTTCCTTCATTGCCTGATAATCCTTCTGAGCTTCTGAAAAGAGGATGGCCTCGAGATCTTTTCCTCTAAAACTTCTATCAACGGAATCTCCACGTGTCTGTATCATGCCACTGTGGAGCTAAGTTCAAATTTATTAATTGTATTTATTTTTATTACAGTTGTAAATATTAATAGATAAATTAAAAAAAAAAGTATTTAACATTTATTAGTGGTAAAAGTAATTTACTAATTAAATGGTTACTTTTTATATATTCAAGTGTACATAAGTTATAGCCTCAGTCAGCTGACATCGTATAAACAGCTGACTGAGGAGATCAGCTGATCGCATGTATATAAAGACATGTACCGAACCCTATAAAGATAGTATGTTACAGCAGTTCACACGTGTTAAAGGAAAAGGAGTTAAAGAAGGAGTGATAGAGGAAATTGAGGAAATAATCAATGACAAGCAGAGACAAATTATTTGGAAGACAAAAACCACCGGAGTGACCAAAATTAAACATAGTGAGCACGGGAGAAGTAAAATAACGACTATCTGGTCGGAACGAGGCGTGAAGAATGACCAGATCTGTAGAATTTTGAAGAATTCTTCGAATCCTGGAGAAAAA
>NW_027109662.1:136466-142206 GCF_000696795.3 Halyomorpha halys
ATAGTATGTTACAGCAGTTCACACGTGTTACATCTTATTCCTTCTTCTCTTTTTTGACATTTGGTTTTCGCTGATACTTAACTCATAAATATATTATATAATGTAACAACTATAAATATTAATTATCTTACCTGTATATAGAATATGTAGTAAGTGTAAGCATTATTCAAAATAGTCAGAATGTCTGTTTATGAACAACCAAGTTCCAAAACCAAAAGTCGTACAAAACTGATATTGCATATTTAAGTGAGTATATATATACCTGGGATGTAAAAGCAACGAATGCAAAGCAAAAAAATGACCTACGGTAAGTGCCACTTCATAAATTGTTTTTTATTTTCTCCATAACGGCCTGACCTATTTTGAGTAAACTCTGTGAATCAATGAGCGATTAAATGATCGTTAATATCAGAGATAACTTCATCTCTAAAGCTATTGATGACACAATTACAAAATAAAATATGTAAACTATCCGAGGATACTAAAAAACTTTTTATAATTGGCAAAATGATAAAAGAAAGAAGTGATACTTTTGGAAGCAAAAGAAAAGATCTCACGGCCCTAAATAATCAAATTAGGATTAATATAAAAGATGATCTGGAAAAACACAACATAAATATTATAGAAAACATTTTAGCGGAGAGCAGATATACAAATAGGATTCAAAAAGAACTGTCCAAAGGCAAAAAATGGATGGCTGCTCTGAAAAATAATAGAAGAGAGGTCGTAACCAATAAGGAAAATATGAGCAGGGCAGCCACAAAATATTTCAAAATACTTTATAAAAGTAAGAGAGAAACTTTAGAAATAATAGAAGGAAAGATCTCCAAAGATTTTGAGGAAGTCTCAAGAAAGAAACTCTAATTCCAGGCCGTGATAACATCTGAAATGAAATTTTAAAAATAGCAGGGAATATTCTAATTAAAGAACTAATAGAATTGTTTAATTTGATTCTTGAGTAGGAAGCAATACCTAAACAATGGAAAACCACAAAAGTGAAAAAAAAAAAAAAGGCAACAAGTATGATATAGAGGATTTTCGGCCTATCTCCCTCTGTTCAACTATGTCAAGTTTTCACTAGTGTTCTCACGGCTAACTAAAAGAATAATGGAATGTGTTGACGAAGAACAAGCAGGTTTTAGGAAGGGATTTTCGCCAGTGGACCACATTCAGACTGTAAACCAAATCATCGAGGAAGCAAATGGATATAACTTCTCTCTATATCCTTTAGAAAGGCTTTTGACGGCATTATACATTCACAAGAGCTTTATAAGGAGATGGCAGCATATATTATGACTGAAAAGAAGGGACCAAGCTTTGATATTGAGAGGGGTGTGCGGCAGGGTGATCCGCTATCCCCAATTTTGTTTGTTCTTGTGCTGGAAATGGTTTTCTGGCGTCTTGGATGGGAAAAAGTAGGGATCAAAATAAATAGAAAATGACTGAGCAACCTACGTTTTGCAGACGATATTGTGCTCTTTATAAATGGCATGGAACAACTGAGAGAAATGATGTAGCGGTTTCTGGCATTGTGTGAAAAGGTTGGTCTTTATCCAAACTTCCAAAAAGTAAAAGAGGCGTGTGAAATTAACAACCATGAGTTGGCATGTGTTCAAGAATATATTTATCTGGGTCAGGTAATATCATTCACGGATAGAGGAGCAAAAGAGGTCCAGAGGAAATTGGCACTTCGCTGGAATAAGTTTTGGTCCCTCAGGCATATCATGAATGGAAAAACAAGTATTGACCTTAAAAGGCAGGTCTTCGATAGTTGCATTAGCCCAATGGTCACAAAATAATACTGGAAGAAGCATCCTGAATGTGAGGAAAAGAGATAGAATAGAAAATGCTTGGGTCCAGAAAGAAACAGGATTCACTGACACGCTGAAGATGACAAGATTGAACAAATGGAAATGGGGAGAGCATCTCCTTCGATACGAAGATGACAGATGGTCAAAAATTGTCACAGAACGGACTCCATAAGACCTTAAAAGAAGAAGAGGGCGTCAAAAGAAAATATGGAGCGATAAAATCAAGAGAATGGTAGGAACTCTCTGGTGGAAAGCTGCAAGGAACAGGGATGTCTAATTGGAAGAACTCGCCTCCCAAAAGGGTTGGTCACCCCGGGAAGTGCTCACTATTACTCCCGAAAGGGTATATATTTTTTTTTTCTATCTTCTTTAAATGTTTATATTGTATTTTTGTATGATTTTAATTTATTGTATAAATAAAAGTCTATTTCATTTCAATATCAGAGAGGTTTTATTCCCATTGAAATAAACTAACTTCAATGACGAATTTCAAAAATACTTTCCTCTAAAGAACCTTTATTTAATGTTGTCTTTTTTTTAAATCTTATTTTTAAGAATAATATAGAATGAATAAATATTGAAGTTTTATGAATAACTAAAGAAAAATGTTAACAAATCCGATACGAACGAGAAAAGGCCGACACCTCACGATCTTTACTGATCTTATGACTGCTTTGTTATCTTCTGTTAAACTGCTGAATTATTAGCAAGAACAAAGATTGCATGCTTTATGTCCATCTCGAGAGGCCCTAAAACACTAACTTTTATTGGGATAAAACAATAAAAATAATTTTTATTCATAATTTTCTTCTTCTCTGGCCCATAGATCTTTTTTTTTAATTTTAAAAATAGTGATATCTTCAAAATTTGTGGGGGACGTAAGCAAGTTGTCTCATGCTCGCACAACATCTGATATTCCCCCACTCCCCTGATCCTAAAATGATCAATCATGATAAATACAAAATATATATTACAATCAATATAACCGTCCGTTAAAAGGGGTTTCGGTTATACAGGGGATAAAAAAATTTCATTTCATTTGAAAAACAACACTAATACTGATCTCTCTGGTAAAAATATATATTATTTTTTTATATTAACTTTATATTAAGTTTTATATAAAGTTGCTGTCAGATCCCAACTAAATACCCACCTTAAATATGTAATATAAGTTTTGTACGAATTTTGGATTTGGAACTAGGTTGTTCATAAATAGATAAACCGACTATTTTGAGATACTAGTGTCTATATATCAAGGTTTTAACATTCCGACAACAATATGATAAATATCGTTATATGATTTAGCTACATCTGCGAGGATACCTATTCCCCGGAATACCCCTGTCAGCACACATTAGGGCACCTGTGTTTGTACCCCACATTAGTCTTCTAAACCAGTTTTTCAAAACTGGGGTAAAAGGTTTTAAGCAGGTACAAACCCTTCTTAGACATGTCAAACTTTCCCACCTAGGCTAGAGGGAGACGCCCACCTTGGGGGCGTTCTGTCACCTATGGCCAATGAGAAATAGGATAAGGAAATAGGAAGGCGACGTCCCTTTTTGGATCGAGTGGGGACAGATATTGAAGACGAAGGGACAGAAGTAAGATGACTGTAGAAAGGGCAAGATGCACTTTGACCAGACGATGTCCTAGGAACGGCGATGAGACCTAGCCACTATCCCTTATGAACAAGAGGACACTCACGTTACTACACTCACCGCCCAAATCAACCAACTCAGCACTCATTCAGATATATATTAAGTAATAACGTAATAATCTATACTTTATGGCAACCTATTATCTGAATCATTTTAATAACATCATTAATCAATAAATTGTAAATAAATAATTGGTTCCTTTATGTAGTTCATATAATACAATACTACCCCTTATTATATTATATAATTAATAGTAACAACATTTTATAAATATGAAGATATTTAATTGGTAACTGATAAACACACAACAAGCCTTTGGGAAAGAATCCAATAATAATAATAGTTTTACAGGACTCAACATAAATAAATTAATTAATTAATTTTGGATAATTAAATTCAGCGATCATCCTTACATCCCGACTAAATCCCGAGATAGATACATAGTTCTAGGTTATTTGGAATCAGGGGACCTCAAAACAGGTATTTCAGTCGAAAACTAGAATTCGATATTTTTCACGATTGTAATACTTTAATTAACTAAATATTTCATATGTATTGGTAAGATAATTAGTATTCATCGGTATTACATTGTATAATATATTTATGTACTTCAATATATAAAAAGTAATTTAATTAGTAAATTAAACTAAAGGTAATAGATATATAAATAGTTAAATTTGTTCAAGGAGGACCACTAATTTATTTTTTAAATTTATTTATTAATACTTACAACTGTAATAAAAATAAATACAATAAGTAAATTTGAACTTAGATACACAGTGGCATGATACAGACACGTCTATCAAACCATTGATAGAACTCAAATAAAATTTTTAGAGGAAAAGATCTCGAGGCTATCTTCTTTTCAGAAGCTTAGGAGGATTATCAGGCAAAGAAGGAAAAGTGAGGATAGAAACAAGTGGGTTTGGTTAGTTAGGGTATTTATTATGGAAGGATCTGGTTCTGGCCAAAGCGGCAACGTAAGGAACATTGGTCCTGATGAATGACTTGATTTGTGACAAAGTAATGAATATTAAGGATGGTAAAAAATCCTTTTTTAATCTTTTCAATTTGCATATTGTTTTTTACAGGCGCTATCTGTGGAAAGATTCGGAACCTCTCTGCAAATTCGTAGAGGGCTTCACGGGACCCCAAGATGATCTCTACCTAGCGATAGGAAAGATCATTAGGCGCGTAGTTGAAGCTCACAAGATGCTCTTTCGCTTTAGAGGTGTAAGATGCATGTTCACTGGTTGCGAGTTCAAGCTTGTCCACACTGCGTTGTTAGTCGCGGCGAGAATGGCCTTCAGGAGTTGGTTCCCGGACAGTCATCTTGTTGCGCGGCTCATCGAAGAAATTTACCGCTGCGACAAGGATTTAAAATATCTGATGGTTGGTGAGTATTGCCTAGATCTAAGTGCTAGAAATATTATAAGAATAACGACTTGGCCTAAATGCTATGAATATTTACTTTCACTTACTTACAGATCGATGGTTTATTTCACAAGAAAAGTTACTTTTTAATTATTGGAGAATTTTGTCGGGGGGTGCGGTCAGCAAAGAACAACATAAATAAACAAAACCATATTTATTTATTTTATGCCGACGTTTCTAAATGTTGTTATCTCTTTTGTTCTATAGCCCTGATGAAGACCTGAAACTCAGGTCGAAACTTCGGCATAAAATAAATTAATATGGTTTTGTTTATTTAGGTTGTTCTTTGCTGACCGCACCCCCCGACAAACTTCTCCAATCATTATAATTATTTTTATATTTTAATATCAAGCTTCCCTTTTTGATAGTGAGGCAGAAAACCAATAGTATAAAAATTTTTGAATTTATAAGATCTTGATTGCGGCCTCAAAAAACGGTCGCACTTCTCGTGAGAGAACATAAATTTCAAAATGTGTTCATAAAAATATTACTTTCACAGGGGCTTACCACGAACCTAAGGATTGTTTCAGTTTTGACCTTTATGAGACTAGAGAAGAGGGCGTGTATGCAGTGGATTACTTCGCATACCACTCGAACAGGGCTCGTAAGCTGTACATCTACGAAGGTGAACCTAGGAGGTTCGTAGACTTGAGCTTGAACATCCCCAACTGGTACCACCCTGCTGTGTACGCAATACAGCAAAAAGTGTACGACCTCTACCATGTGCTAGTACAGCATGGCGCAGACCTCTGCGACAAGAGGGTAAGTAAATTAAAACAAATGGTATGCTGAGAATAGTTAAACCGTGGTTAAATTATATGAGAAGATGGTTGGGGG
>NW_027109662.1:142256-142610 GCF_000696795.3 Halyomorpha halys
CAGACCTCTGCGACAAGAGGGTAAGTAAATTAAAACAAATGGTATGCTGAGAATAGTTAAACCGTGGTTAAATTATATGAGAAGATGGTTGGGGGGTGCGGTTAAAATACACAAATAAGTTGAAATAAATTATTTAATAGTGCCAACGTTTCGGCCAGAATTTCCAGCCTTCATCAGGGCTAAGAACAAAGAAAAAGATAATAACTAGGAATAGGATTTTTATATGTTCTAAGAAATCCGAAATATGTACATAAATATATGCTAATAAATTGTAAAATATTTTTTAAAAAATGTAAATAATATGTATTTATAAATTTTGTATTATTCAACAGTATAAATTACTAATTAATTAGT
>NW_027109662.1:142660-154993 GCF_000696795.3 Halyomorpha halys
ATAGTTAAACCGTGGTTAAATTATATGAGAAGATGGTTGGGGGTGCGGTTAAAATACAACACAAATAAGTTGAAATAAATTATTTAATAGTGCCAACGTTTCGGCCTGAATTTCCAGCCTTCATCAGGGCTAAGAACAAAGAAAAAGATAATAACTAGGTATAGGATTTTTATCTCCTAAAAAATCCGAAATATGTACATAAATATGTGCTAATAAATTGTAAAATATTTTTAAAAAAAATATGTAAATAATATGTATTATTCAACAGTATAAATTACTAATTAATTAGTATAACTTTAAAAAAGTTACATAAATATGTATTAATTATATATTATATGAATAATATTTTAAAGAAATAATGTACAAAAAAAATGTACTTAGAGAAAACATAGCTGTTCAATAACAAGACATTAATTAGTAATTGTAATTAAACTAATTGATTAATAATTATTCAGAATTATGAACAAATTATAAATGGAAATAAAGAATAATCCTTATTAAAAAGAAAAAGAAAAAAATATCTTTAGAAAAATATTTAAAACTTTGAAAGCAGTCAATTATTCAGCAGGGTCAATTACAAAATTAATGCAGATTAAATGCATTTTTAAATTTTCAAATAAAAATCTTCGTTGGTTTGACCGCAGAATGAACTTGTTCCGGCTAAAAGATCTTTCAACATCTACTGATGTTATAGGGGCATACTTAAATGAAGCTATTTCCATTGCATCTAGTTCGGTATTCTGCATCACCTGGGCGGCTGTGTCATCATTTGTTATAATAAGGAATAAGACCCTTGCTCTTTTTAATTGATTCTGAGAAATTCTCGATGTAATTCTGGGTGAAAATTTATCATTGCCACTGCTTTTAATTTGTGTTCAAAGATGAAGATAGAATTTGGACACATTATTTATGATAAATGATAAAATTCATTTTTAAGTTTGTTGCGTTCTCTTGAATTTTACGTTGTTGCTGCGAAAAATGTATTTACAATAGAACAAATAATTTAAGGAAATATGTGATTCAGGGCAAAATACCTAAAAATATGTTAAAAATTACAAATATTTCAGAAAATATGTGGAATACAAATGGCTTCTTTTGGCAAGAAATGTTTTAAAACATCTTTAGTTAGCTAGGAATCGCAGATATCATGGTCAGGTAAAAATATGTGAAAACATAAAAATCCTAATAATAACCAATGAATAAAGAAAATAAAATCGAAGATATAAGCAGGATGACATAAAGTAAATAATTGTACAGAATAAAATTAAAGTGATGAAAGAAGTGGAAAATACATTTTTTTATTTTTTTGTATTCATTGGTTGTTATCTAGTTCTTTGTTCTTAGACCTGATGAAGGATGGAAATTCTGGCCGAAACGTTGGCACTATTAAATAAGTTATTTAAGCTTATTTGTGTTATATTTTGACCGTACCCCCCAATCATTTTCCCCTCATAAAACAAATGTAGTTTTATATTTTGTATTAATTAACAAAACATAAAAGATTTCGTTGTAATTGGAACATTTTTACAATACCCACGGTTTTTTAGATAACAACTCTTGCCTAAAATGCACTGCCTGAAAGAAAACTCACTCACATTTATCCTTCGTCGTAAACCCATTACCTCTTGCCCCACAGTATCATTTAATAATATCCCACTTATTCCTGTCGAACGACTGACATGCAATCCTTATACAAGACTGAAAAGACAGGAGACTGCTGTTACAAAAGACTGATCTACATGACTACTATAAGGCAAATTCCTCCCGAATCCAATCCTAAGTCCAAAGTCCTTAATGCTTCTTACTTAGTCACGAATCAAGTCATCCATCAGGACCACAATGTCCCTCATGTTGCCGATTTGACCAGAACCAGATACTATTCCTTTCAAGGAAAATTTCCCAACAACCCAAATCCACTTGTTTCTAACCTGGCTTCTGCTTCATTACCTAATAATCCTCTTCGGCGTCTGAAAAGAAGATGGCCTCGAGATCTTCTCCTCTAGAAATGTTATTGGAGTTCTATCAATGGGTAGATTCTCCTCATGTTTGCATCATGTCACTATGTCACCTACAGGAAATTTACTTGTATATATTTTATACAATTGTAAATAACAATAAATAAATTATTTTTAAAAAAGTCATAAGGATAAGGATTATCAGAGATTGTGAAAGATGAAAAATTAAGAACTAATGGGTTAGGATGGGTAAGGAGTTAGGTATGAAAAGACGCATATCTAATTCGGGCTAAATCAGCAACGAAACTAGAAATTTTCGTACTAATTTCTTAAATTATAAGACATCCTTAGTTGCATGTTTGTTCATTTTGAATTAATTAATTTTTTTCTCAACTGTCTAATTTTTGTTTCAATGTAATAGTGTCAGTATTTTTAATTTTTAATAATATTGAAATATTATTTTACCAATCCTAAAATAATTTCCTTCCTCTGTGGGAAAGAAATTCGATCTTCTGTTGTCCATGCTGAAACAATAATTTCAATATAATCACACTAATGAGAAAGTATATCGATAAAACCAAAACACTTTTCGAAATTTTCTATTTATTTTATTTAAACTTAAGTTGGGGCCGTCCGTAGCTCAGTTGACTAGGCTTAGGCCTATCGCTCGGAGATCTGCGGTCAGCGCCGGTTTTAATCCGACCTAGGCGGTCCCACCAAATGAAAAAGTTGACCCCCCAACCATGGTTAGAATAGGTTGGTCACCTGTATATAACAAGGTAAACATCAATCATCTTCCCTGTAGACTGTCTATAAAACTAAAAAAAAAAAAAAGCTTAAGTTATTCGATTTATTATTGGCTGTGTTTTTAAAATTATAAAGATTTGTTCCTGTGATTTGAAATGAATTTTAAGAAAAGGATTTCATTATTTTTTTTTTAATAAATTATGATTAAAAATTGCTATAGTTTTACAGTAACTATGATATGGCAAATGTACCTAATGCCCTAAGCTATGAGTTAGTAATGGAAAGAAAAAACATAAAATAATAATAATAATTATGAAATTGAACCAATACTAGCGCGATCTGCCGACGGTTACCTCATGGTAACAAACAAAAGTGTCACCAAGACCAGAAACAGGTCACTTATAGGTCGATAATTTGTACCTCTTGGACACATCTTAATTCTACTGGAGAAAGGTACCACTGCTTAATATATGATTTAAACTTAACAGTTTAAATCCAAAAGGTTATAAAAAAAGTTTTTATTTTTGTAAGACAAAAAAATGGTAAAATATATCATGAATTTTGCGACTGTAAGTCATTTTTTAAAATATGAACTCGCGTCGAAAATTAACTACGTTTTCATAATCATTTGTGAAAACGTATTTCATTTCCGTTTTCAACAGACAACAAAAAAATTATAAAGATAAGCCAAAATTATTAAATCATTTGGAGGTTTTTTTTAAACATTTAATTTAATAATTTATTTTTTATTTTTTTAGGAACCAGCATTTAAATACTCTGTGGAAATGAGAGTGATGTCAGGCATGGGCCTAAACAAGTACACCAAGGATAAAATTGACTTCAGAAGACTTTTCTTCAAAGTCAACCCTCACCTGGACTCAAAGGTTGGCTCATTGTTGACCTTGGCAAGGAGAGCCATCAGGAACCAGCTCCACGCCAATTTCCAGCTTCCTGGAGGAATAGAAGAACTCCCTATTCTTCATATTCTCCAAAGATATACTAACCTTGAACTTTGTTATCCACATGACTGGTATGTCTAGCTAACGCGTAAGTTGATCGACCGGTCAGTTGGTCAGTTGTATCACTGTGGTAGATAGGGTAGAGGGTCCTATTCCCATAGAAGATCATAGGGCTGATGAAGAATAAATGTACGTATGATTTTTAGTTATAAAAAAAATATATATATATATTGCTTAGTTTTTGTTTACATATAATTTGTTATTTATGCAGGGTTCCAAGACTGGATATACAGCTGCGTTTGGTTTTCCTGAAAATTTCGAGAACTTTGAAATGAAGCATAGAAGGTTTTAGTTACGGTAAATTGTGTTTCTCTTGTTAACAAGGTCAATTTTTTAATAAATAATTCAAACTCTATCCATTATAGTCTCAAAACTTTTTATTTCTCTTATAAGTCCAACGTTTCGTTCAATCCGGCCATCTTTAGGGACATTCTACTTCAAAACAGTTTCTATTACATGTATGATCCTACAAACAATTTAAAATTTTAAATTTGGCCGAATTTGGATTGGCCGAAACGTTGCACTTATAAGAGAAATAAAAAGTTTTGAGACTATAATGGATAGAGTTTGAATTATTTATTAAAAAATTACCATTCTCAAGAAAATATTAAGATTATAAATAAAGGTAAATATTTTTTTTTTTTTGTGAACTTTGAAAATAATGGGTTTACCTGATATTGTCTCTAATTATAATTAACTCCTTGGGACCATGGCATACTAGATCGTTATAACAAATCTCAGTTAACATTATGTAAATGTTTAATAGGATTTTTAAAAATCAACCATTGCTACTAAACGCTGATAAATTGCGATATTTTTCTGTTAGTCGTTATAACCGTAGTTGCTATATATATTATTAAGACTCTGAAAATCACGGGTCCAAAAATATTCGTAACTATAACTGATAAGTTATTAGAAGCGATATTATCCAGTGACTTGAAAAAGGATTTTTATAAAAATTGTAAAAAAAAGAAACAATTTTTTTCTAACTTATACACCAAAAAACATTTCGATACGTGATGGGATTATTTACCAAAAATCACAAACAAGCTTTAAATTTTTTTTTACGATTTGCGGTCAAACATAGATAATGACAAAAAAAAAAAATCGTTTGAGAATTCAATTTTACGCAGAATTCCTTTCAATTTTTTAGTATCCTCCATCAACAGTCATTTGACCATTTGACCGTCAATTTCCTCAAATGCACGGTGAACTTAGTTAAAATAACGGATTCATGCTGAAATTTGAATTTTTTTCCTTTACATTAGTCTGATTTTCCACATTGTTTCTGTAAACATTAATAGGTTTTCCTACTGACATACTAATTATAATCATAATAGTACCATTATGATAATATGCAGAATAGCATAAGAAGTTAATGACATGTAGCATACTGACATTAAGCCCAGTAGTATAAAACATACTGATATGTAGTCTAGTGATGGTTTGCTTATGTGCAGCCCACTGACATATAACATCCTGGCATGTTGCCTAATGACATGCAACATGCCGACAAATAGGGGACTTAAATATTGCCTGCTGAAATGTAGCATACTGGCATGTAGCCAAGTGATATTTTTCTAGCTGATATATAGCCTACTGACATGTTGCCTGGTTATGTTACCTAAGAACATGTTCTTAGGTAACCTACTGAAATGTAACATGGAGGACAAGTAGCCAACTTTAATGTTGCCTAATGAAATATAGTATACTGGCAAGTAACTTAATGGCATGTAGCTAACTTACTTGACGTATTGGCAGAGGCTAATTGACTTATTACCTAAAACACATATCATAATCATAATAGTACCATTATAATAATATACCAAATAACACCAGAAATTACTGACATGTAGCCTACTAGCAAGAAGCTAACTGACTTGTAGCCTACAACGCATATCATAATCATAATAGTACCATTATGACAATCTATCAAATAACATCAAAAATTAGTTAGTGGCATGCAGCCTACTGGCATGAAACTTATTGTCAGTATGTAGACATGAACTCTACTAGCATAAAACCTATTGCCAGGATGTAGATATGAAGCCTACTGGCATATAACCTACAGTCAGTATGTAGACAAGTAGCCTACAGGCATAAACAGTAAAAAATATAATTACTGTCGTGCCATCATGATACTATACCATATAAAAAATTATTAATATTGCCTATATGCTTATATTATAATTTATTATATTTATGTACTAATTTCTTCTTATATTTACACAGAAGTTTCAAGATGATGATTTCAAATTAACCAAAACCTACAATTAGTGACCGAAGAAAGAAACGAATGATAATAAAGTACTATTGTAATAAAGAGCACTAAAACAATAATATGAAAGTGTATTATTATCAATAAAGATCTTTATTATGACAGATAGTTGACCGTGGATGACGTACGAGGAGAAGATGGTTGGGGGTTCGGTCAAAGTAAAACACAAATAAATTGGTGTAGCCTATTTAATTGAGCCAACGTTTCGGCTAGAGTTTCTAGCCTTCTTCAGGGCTAAGAACAGAACAAGATAACAACCACAATAAGTATAGAAAATAAAAAAGGAAGTATAAACAGAATTACATAAAATGAATAATTTTACAAAGTAGAATTAATAAAATGAAGTGATGAGAGAAGTGGGAAATAAAATGTATACATAGGTAAGTGAAAAAGTGAGTGAAATAACATAATTAAGGAAATGAAATAAAAATGAAGTTATATAATGCAAAGAAGTATGAACATACAAAAAAAAAAATGATTTTATTATTTTTGGTGCTTTATAATTTTTTTTTCTAATCATTTCTTTTGTTATACTTTCCTTATATTTTGCCTCTTTATCAATTATTATTGTTATATATATTTTCTTCCTCTCAATTTTCTTTTTCTTTCCATATTTCTATGTTTAAATTATTAATAACTAATATGTTCATACTTCTTTGCATTATATAACTTCATTTTTATTTCATTTCCTTAATTATGCTATTTTATCCACTTTTTCAATTATCTATGTACACATTTTATTTCCCACTTCTCTCATCACTTCATTTTATTAATTCTACTTTGTAAAATTATTTACTTTGTGTCATTCTGGTTATATTTTATTTTTTATTTTCTATATTCATTGGTTGTTATCTTGTTCTGTTCTTAGCCCTGAAGAAGGCTAGAAATTCTGGCCGAAATGTTGGCTCAATTAAATAAGTTACACCAACTTATTTGTGTTTTACTTTGACCGCACCCCCAACCATCTTCTCCTCGTAATAAAGATCATTATATATCTAAATTTATATTAAACAAAGATGAATACTTCAAATTTTACCCTGTCTCTCTATTCTCTATTATTAATAATTAAGTATATTAGTTTATGTAAATAAGTATTCATTATTATTAATTTTACTATCTTCTATATACATCTTATTTACCATATTAGGTTTTCCATCATACCGACATTTCCTATAGTGGAAATCTAATTCTAAGAACCTTGTCTAGGGAGCTAAACCCGTGCTATGGATATTATTCACATAGCAAAGTAAGCTTCTTGGAACAGGTTTAATTTTCCTCTATAAACCCTTTTAATTGTTGTTCGCTATTCCTCAATAGCCCGTGTCCGAACCCGCTCTTTTTCTGAAATTGATATTTTAGTGTTTTAGAGTTTTATTTGTTCTAAATGTATAATGAACTCTTTTTAAAAAAGTCTTAGTAGTTCTACTACTCAAAGTGTGATTTGATTGGACGTTTTCAAATCCCGAAAGCATATTAGGAACTAAATTTATTTGTTTCTTGACGAAGTTTTTATCAGAAAGGCCATAGACGTAAAATTCTTGGCATCGTTGACTATCACGGTTTATGCAAGCTATCGCTCTCATCTTCTTAATTTATGTTATTCATAAATCCTCAATGCTCCTTACTTTGTCACCGATAAAATCATACATAAAGACATTAATGTTCCCTATGTAACCGATCTAGCCCGAACCAGATATCACTCCTACCATTATAAACTTCCCAACCACCCAAACTAACTCCTTTCTAACCTGGCTTCTCCTTCATTACCTAATAATCCTCCTAGGCGTCTGAAAAGAAGATGACCTCGAGATCTTCTCCTCTAGAAATATTTTTGGAATTCTATCCATGGGTAGATTCTCCACATGTTTGTATCATGTCATTATATCACTTACAGCAAATTTACTTTAGGTATATATATATACAGTTGCAATGATTCATTGTTACAAATAACAATGAATAAATTATTAAATTTAAAAAAAAAAGTTATTCATATTTAATAGATGTAATTTTATATTTATTTTGATAATTGAATAATTTTTGAAATATAACATGATATTATTTTGGTTTCTCAAAATTTAACTATTAAGCCACGAAACGACGCTTAGTGTTGAAAATAGTGAAAAAAAAACCTCTCCAAAATAATGTTAATGCGTGTGGTTTCTTACACTGCTTTTTCTATAAACGAATTCACCGTTTGATGCTCGAAAAACAATACATGATATGACTAATCTTACCACCAAAAGCTAGAGTAAAAAATAATGTTTTTCAAAAGGAGGTAGGCGTGTTCATAGAAATTTTTGTTTTCTACATTTCTACGGAAAATTCCAATTTAAAACTGGAAAAATTCATTTAGATATTGAATTTTTATATAATTCATTGAATTCATTATAAAATCATTGGAAAATGAGCTTTATTAACCTTTATTAATGAGACTATTTTCCCATAAAAGTGTACATACTTTGCTCCAAACTAGTGTATAAATTTCATCGACGTATTGAGACATAGGAGGTCAGGAAATCTTGGAAGGTGTAACTAAAATAAGGTGAGAACAATAAACGAATTAATTAATTTGAATCTGAATAACATTTTATTTATAGGGAAAAAATATTTTAATGATTGAAAAATTAAAATCTATATTTTTAAACCTGAAAATATTATCAAAATTAGAAAAAAATAAAAAATTCATGCAAATTCATTTAGTGGAGAAGATAGGTGAGTGTGCGGTCAGCTTATAAACATACAATTATTTATGCGTGAAAAAATCATTTATTTATTAATTACAAATTATTTTTTTGGTTATTTTTTACTGACCTTCTCACCCCCCTCCCTGACAATCTTCTACACTTATTAATCTATGGTTAACAATCTATGGAATTCATCCATTGTTTCATATTTGGTACTTAAGACTCCATCTTGAAAAGTGACTTGCTTGGAATCCACATCCAAGACTGAAACGACACGAAACTGCTCGTAGATTTCGATTGCTACAACACCTACTGACAAACGCTTTAAAGTCCCTATTTACAACTAAAAATTTTAGTTGATTAAAATTTTAGAACCAATTTAGACATACGGAATTGAGCTTTGGGACTTGAACATATTATTAAATTCTTACCGTATCCAATCCTTACAATTCAAATTCCTTGATGCTCCTTATTACGTCATAAATAAACACACTCATGGAGACCTCAACATCCCATTGATAGCAGACTCGTCCCGAAATAGATACACCGCCTTTTATTCCAAAATCATTACCTGCCCAAACTCTTTAGTTCTTAATCTCTCATCCTCTGAGGCGCCTGAAAAGAAGATGGCCATGAAATCTATAAATTTAAAGTAATGATTGAAGAACCACCAGCGGGAGGTTCCTTCCTAAGATTATCATGTGGTCTGGAACATTTATTACATTTATTAATACATACTTATTGTACATATTTTTTTTTTTAAATGTTGTAAATTACATACTTTATAATGGAATTTACAATCGTTATTTCTTTTATAGTTTTGGTAAAAATGAATTATTTTTTTAACAGAACATAACGCAAATTTTCTTCTTTCCCTGAACTCAAAAATGAATCTTTTGTAATTTATGGAAGAGGCATATTTTTGTTCCATCTTACCATGGTTGGCAGAGTCATCAATAATGAGCCCTATATTGTTTGAATCAAAATTTGGGTTAAAATAACTTATTTTTTTCCCATCTTGGTCTCTTGGATTATATGCTGACGCCCTAACACACTCGGCTACAAAACTCTGGAATCAGCGATAACTGACTCAGCTCTACACTCTCTTGTCTTTCAGATCATGAGCGAATTTTCCACCTTTTTCATTTCCAGAGTAGCATCCAGATTTTTTTCCCTATTGGTCTACACAATCCAACAAGCACAATTTCCTCCTTCTCTTATTCCGAATATAATAATACAATAGGGAAAGGACGAGAACTGCCCCCTCGATATAGATTACGGAGCGGTTGCACAAGACAAGGGGGGCCAGTGTCCCACAGCTCCCAAATTAGCCCCCCTATCAGATTGCGTGCCGCCCCCGCAAATATTAAATTACCCTGGATCCTTGTTCGTTATTCAAGACACTTTTTTCCTCTTATCTCGATAGCCTCGGGTCACTTTTCTCCCCGCAATCATATTCTCTGTAATTATGGTTTCCTTATCTTCTGGCAAAATATTATATTACGTTTCTAGAACCCTCCAAGATTGGGGAATCATTTCACCTTTTCTAAGGATATTAATAAACCTGTTAGAGATTATATTACTTTCTAAAGGTTATAAATTCTAATTACAGTAATTTTGAGGAAGTCAAAAACCTTCATATCTCCAACTGTTCAGGCCACTTTTGATCCATTACCTTAGTTTGAGAAATTTATTAAATGAATTCCAAACTCACTTTCTTACATTTAATTACTTTCATTTTACTATCAATTTTACTCCTTACAATCATAAATTACGTACAATGTATTTCTTATAAATATAATGAAACCTCTGTATTAGTATGTAGGGAAAAGAACAATGAGTTCAACTACAATCCATTAGATCACCTACATTATCCTAAACCTCATGTTATTATTGTTTACTTCTAAGTTTTAATTAAAGTAATTTATTACAACATGTCTAAATTGAGTGAAAAGTGGAATTTGTGTAAAGGTTTGGCTACTGAGTGTCTTGTTGATCTTCTAACTTGTGAGGAAGAGAATCAAGATGAGCTAATTATTATAGTCATTACATTATTATTGTCATTCATTGCTTTATTTGTTATAAAAACATCGAAAACAATACTAACACAATCAAAACCTAAACTACAAGCAAGTAACCTAAAAGACTCTCAACCATGTTACATGTTATATGGTTTTAACATACTGAAATAAGGATATATTTCTCCATTTAATACATGTTTTTTCCATTTAACATGTTAAACTAATGATCATGAATACCACTAGTCCATGCGAAATGTTTTGCTGTACGGGTGGCTTCCACTTAGTTCAGACCAGCGCCAAGAGATAGAGCTGCCAGTCCTGCTAAATGCACTTCAAGCCCATTCCTCATTATACCGAAGTTTTGATTGAAAATTCTCTAATTTTATTATTCCAGTATTTGCAAATCTCAATTCATTTTATTGTTGTTCCCTTTTAATTCTAATTACATTTAATGGCCTAATATGTAACTTTAATAAATCAATACGATTTTCTAATTTCTTTATTCAATAAAAATGTTTTTAGCGTCCATCGTGTAACATTTTATTTAACTCTCAGCCAATTGAAATGAAAACTTAAATCTTGAATAGATAGGAAACTTTTGGACGGAACAGTAAGTAGAAATGTTTTTTTTTTTTTTTGTTTTTTTAAATTTATTTATTGATATTTACAACTGTATAAAAAAATACAACAAGTAAATTTGATCATAATGACATAATGATATGATACAGGATGTAGAAAAACTACCCAGTAGTAGAACTCTAAAAACAGTTAACAATATAAGGTCACGAGGCAATCTTCTTTTCAGGCGCCTCAGAGGATTGCCAGGAATGGAAGAGGAGGCAAGGTTAGAAACGAGTGGGATTGGGTGGTTAGGGAGTTTATTATGGAAGGAATAATATCGGGTTCGGGCTAGATCGGCTACATAAGGAACATTTAGGTCTTTATGGATGGTTTTATTAGTAACAAAATAAGGAGAATTGAGGATTTTACGAAGGATTTTGGATTGTAAAGATTGGATACGACAGGAATTCGAAGGTTTAGTGGAACCCCAAAGCTCAACTTCGTATGTCCAGATGGGCCTTATTATTGTCATGTAGATCAGTCTTTTGTAATGTGTTGGAAGTTTAGACCGTTTGTCTAGTAAGTGCTGTAATAGTCGGAATCTGCGTGCAGTTTCCAGTCTTTTCAGTTTTGTGTGAGGGTTCCAGGTTAGTCGTTTGTCAAGATGTAGTCCAAGATAACGAATCTGTTCTACAGGGGTAAGAGTCACATTATTAAAGTATACTGTAGGGCAGTCAGCAGGTTTACGACGAAGAGTAAATGTGATTTGTTGGGATGAAGTAGAAATGTAAAAACCTAATAAGTTCAAAACGAAAAGGGAGCACAATATATTTATATTAATTACACCATAGTAACTTGAGCAAGCTGGCTAAACTTGGTTGTGCAGAGAACCAGCATGTTCTACCACTTTCCTACAGAACAGTGAAATCACTTATAAGCTCTTATTTTAAGGACAGAACAATTGCTAGACAAAAAATCCAAGCGGAAGGAAAGAAGTGGGAGAGCCTACTGGATAAGGATAAACGAATCCCCGGCAATCTTAGCAGAGCTGAGAGAGTGGCCTGTTTT
>NW_027109662.1:155498-156592 GCF_000696795.3 Halyomorpha halys
GAGGATGTTGAGCGAGATGCGGACCAACTAAGAGGAAGAGTCAAATTGGGCTGCGAGAGGGAAAATGGCGTAGTAGCCCACTTCCTGTGGCGTAGGAAAAAAAACATAATAAAACAAAATACAGTTTAATACAAAAAAAGACAGTATTACTGTTTAAGAAAGTTTTAACTAGTAAAGAAAACATCTAATCGAAGTAAGAGTTAAGGTATCTGTGATCTTAAGACCTCGTGCCCATGCACCTCTACGGCTCCCGTCTACTTACCATCACTATCTTGGCTGTTGACAAACATAATATGTCTATTTAGTGTTCGAGTGGTTATAGAAGGATATAATTTGTTTAAAAAATAAGAATCATTTAATAAATAAGATGGGTATTACTTACGAAGATATAATGAATGCTATTAAGGCAATGTACGAAAATATTGAAAAGAATAATCAAATTAATGCTGAGCTCATTCAGAAACTAAATTAAATTAAAAACACTTGTACTGCCCTAGAAGAAAAACCCATAAGCTTCAAGAAGAATAAAACTTCTTGAAACGGCAGCTAAGGAAAAATAATTTTGTTCTTTATAATGTCCTCCACAAAGACAATGATAATACATTGGGAAAAGTTGAAGAGGTTTTAAACCAGGCAAATATAAGTCTCTCTAATAACGCCGTAAATAATTGTTTTCGATTTAAAAAAGGACCAATGTTATTAGTATCACTTAATAACAATAATCTCAAACAGGAAATATTTAGGCAAAAAGAAATACTAAAAAGTAAAAACTTTTCCATCAATCACGATGAAATATTAGAGGAAAGGGAAGAAGGGAGAGAAATATATTCAGATCTTCAAAATTTACGCAATATTGATGAAAAAGTTTCCTACAGGAAAGGCTTTTTTAAAATCGAATAAAAGAAGTAGAAAATATTCTTAAACAACAGGAATTAGAAACTTTAAAACCTATATCAAACGCACAACAAGAGGGTAAACAACCAAAATCATCTGTTAATAAAAAAAAAGGAAAACTGAAGAAAGACTGGCTCAATTTTTTTTTTTTTTAAATTATTTATTTAATGTAATTTACAACTGTACAAAATAATACAATA
>NW_027109662.1:156642-158999 GCF_000696795.3 Halyomorpha halys
ATCTGCTCCAAAAACATCTCCATCGAATTGGCATCGTAGATTCCCCGAAATGTCCTCTATGCAACATGGGGGACATGGATGGGGACCATCTTTTGGCCTGTGTTGGTCTGGAGGATGTTGAGCGAGATGCGGACCAACTAAGAGGAAGAGTCAAATTGGGCTGCGAGAGGGAAAATGGCGTAATATAGCCCACTTCCTGTGGCGTAGAAAAAAAAACATAATAAAACAAAATACAGTTTAATACAAAAAAAGACAATATTACTGTTTAAGAAAGTTTTAACTAATAAAGAAAACATCTAATCGAGGTAAGAGTTAAGGTATCTGTTATCTTAAGACCTCCTGCGCATGCACTTCTACGGCTCCCGTCTACTTACCATTACTATCTTGTCTGTTGACAAACATAATACGTCTATTTAGTGTTCGAGTGGTTATAGAAGGATATAATTTGTTTAAAAAATAAGAATCATTTAATAAATACCATGGCTATTACTAACGAAGATATAATGAATGCTATCAAGGCAATGAACGAAAATATTGAAAAGAATAATAAAATAAATGCTGAGCTCATTCAGGAATTAAATTAAATTAAAAACACTTGTACTGCCCTAGAAGAAAAAATCCATAAGCTTCAAGAAGAAGTAAAATTCTTGAAACAGCAGATAAGGAAAAATAATTTTGTTCTTTATAATGTCCCCCACAAAGACAATGATAATACATTGGGAAAAGTTGAAGAGGTTTTAAACCAGGCAAATATAAGTCTCTCTAATTACGCCGTAAATAATTGTTTTCGATTTAAAAAAGGACCAATGTTATTAGTATCACTTAATAACAATAATCTCAAACAGAAAATATTTAGGCAAAAAGAAATACTAAAAAGTAAAAACTTTTCCATCAATCACGATAAAACATTAGAGGGAAGGGAAGAAGAGAGAGAAATATATTCATATCTTCAAAATTTACGCAATGTTGATGAAAATGTTTCCTACAAGAAAGACTTTTTTAAAATAAGAGGCTCATATTATCGAATAAAAGAAGTAGAAAATATTCTTAAACAACAGGAATCAGAAACTTTAAAACCTAGATCAAACGCACAACAAGAGGGTAAACAACCAAAATCATCTGTTAATAAAAAAAAGGAAAACTGAAGAAAGACTGGCTCAATTTTTTTTTTTTTTTAAATTATTTATTTAATGTAATTTACAACTGTACAAAATAATACAATAGGTAAATATGTTGTATGTTTCTTAAACACTTGAAAATCTTGGGAAGGAACCACCCATTGGTGGTACTTCAAACATTAATTTAAATTAGAAGGTCCCGTGGCCATCTTCTTTTCAGACGCCTCAGAGGATTATCAGGGATTGTTAAGGATGAAAGATTAAGAATTAATGGGTTAGGATGGTTAAGGTGTTTGGAATGAAAAGACGCATATCTGTTTTGGGCCAAATCTGCAACGAATGGGATGTTAAGGTCTTTGTGAATGAGTTTATTTGTAACGTAATAAGGAGCATCAAGGATTTTACGTAGGATTTTGGATTGTAAGGATTGGATGCGGGAAGAATTTGATGGTTTGGCAGAGCCCCAGAGCCCAAATCCATATGTCCAAATTGGTCTGATTATTGTAGTGTATACTAATTTTTTGTAGTGAATGGGAAGTTTAGAGCGTTTGTCAAGTAAGTATTGTAGCACTCGGAATCTACGAGCAGTTTCTTGTCGTTTCAGTCTTGTGTGTGGATTCCAAGTAAGTCTCTTGTCAAGATGGAGTCCTAAGTATCGAATCTGTTCAACAGACGTTAGTGGAGTATTGGCCCAATTTAAATTTCATTCTAGGAGTCATTCAACTGTATCAAATGACCAGATACCTACCTGACAAGGTTAATATTTTTCCAAAAAATAGAATGTGAAATATAAATGGTTTTTAAAAATGTATTTAAATTTACCTGTAATGAATGTCAAGTTATTGGAAGGAACTCAGTGTTATGTTTTGTAGAGACGTGGCTTACAGAAGATAATTTTGTACTCCCATATAATAGTACTCTATCTGCTCTGCAAATGTTATTTCAATTATATTTTGTACCACATCCTCCTAAATTTTTCCACCTTTAAAGATAATAGACAATATAACTTAAAGCCACCCATATCTATATCTTGCGACTTACAAAACATAGCAAATATATTGAACATTGATGATGAAGCCAAATTGAACAGACTATATATTTACATTGTAACAATATGTAATAAGTTTAATTTTGTAAGTGACAAATAAATTCTATTATGTAAATAGTTTTCGAAGCCAATTAATATTTTCATTTATATCTGATGAAAGGAATATGGTCTGGGTGCGGTAAAAAAAACTC
>NW_027109662.1:159372-160198 GCF_000696795.3 Halyomorpha halys
AGAGCTCAAATCCATATGTATCATATGTCTGATTATCATAGTGTATACTAATTTTTTGTAGTGAATGGGAAGTTTAGAGCGTTTGTCAAGTAAGTTTAGTAGCAATCGGAATCTACAAGCAGTTTCTAGTCGTTTCAGTCTTGTGTGTGGATTCCAAGTAAGTCTCTTGTCAAGATGGAGTCCTAAGTATCGAATCTGTTCACAGGCATTAGTGGAGTATTGGCCTAATTTAAATTTCATTCTAGGAGTCTTCCAACTGTATCAAATGACCAGATACCTACCTGACAAATTATCGGTCACTCGGTTTCGAAACCATTTAAAGGCTTCCAATAAGGTTATTATTTTTCAAAAAATAGAATGTAGACTGATCATGTGAAATATAAATGTTTTTAAAAAATTTATTTAAATTTACCAGTAATGAATGCCAAGTTATTGGAAGGAACTCAGTGTTATGTTTTGTAGAGACGTGGCTAACAGAAGATAATTTCGTACTCCAATCACAGTTACTCGATTACACCCTATATAATAGTACTCTATCCGCTCTGCAAAAGTTATTTCAATTATAGTTTGTACCACATCCTCCTAACTTTTTCCACCTTTAAAGAAAATAGACAATATAACTTAAAGCCACCCATATCTATATCTTGCGACTTACAAAACATTGAAAATATATTGAACATTGATGATGAAGCCAAATTGAACAGACTATATATTTACATTGTAACAATATATAATAAGTTTAATTTTGTAAGTGACATATAAATTCTATTATGTAAATAGTTTTCGAAGCCAATTAATATTTTCATTTATATCTGATGAAAGGAAT
>NW_027109662.1:163213-164355 GCF_000696795.3 Halyomorpha halys
CAGTACTTCATTTATATCACAATTTCGTTTATTTAAAAGAATTCTTATTATTTTAAGTTAAATATAATGGAATAATGAATATTATGTTAATAGTTGTGTATTATCCAATCTGTTTTTTTTTTTGTTTATTGTTTTGTTATAGAGAACTTGTTTTATATTTGTTTATTGTTTTTGTAATGGAGCGCTAGACTCAGGTTTTGGTTTATAATTGTATATTGTGTTAGGAATAATAATGATAATAAGATTATGAATACCCCTAGTCCATGCGAAATGTTTTGCTGTACCTAGCTTCCACTTAGTTGAGACAAGCGCCAAGAGATAGAGCTGCCAGTCCTGCTAAATGCACTCCAAGCCCATTCCTCATTATACCGAAGTTTTTTTTTGAAAATTCTCTTATTTTATTATTCCAGTCTTTGCAAATTTCAATTCCTTTTTTTTTTTTTTGTTTGTTCCCTTTTAATTCTAATTACATTTAATTGCATTTTTAATTGAATTGAAAACTTAAATCCTGAATAGATAGGAAACTTTGAACAGAACAGTAAGTAGAAATATATGTATATATAGTTGACCGTAAAAATTGATATATAAGAAGATGGTCAGGGTTGCGGTCAAAAGTGAAACAAAAATAGTTAACAACTATTTATTTTCCGACGTTTCGCCCCACTTTGCAGGGCTTCATCAGGGCTAAAAACATACAAAATTACACAATGATAAGAATAAAAATAAGTAACAATGGCTAGAGTAAAAGTTTTATATAAAAATACGAAAAATATAAAGCTAAAAAAGTACAGGAGATGCATATAAAACAAAAACAATAAGGGAAAAAAAAAAAGAAAATGAAAAAAAAAACAAAAGGTAAAAAAAAAAGGTTCATGTTACTCCTGTTATCTTTACTATTACTATTATCAGTGTAAAGAATTAATTATTTTACGATATATAAATGCTACAGTTGTTATCATTGTTTATTTATTTTTCTTACTTATTTCTTTGTCATTTTTTTTTTCCTTATTGTTTTTGTTTTGTATGCATCTCCTTTACTTTTTTAGCTTTATATTTTACGTATTTTTATATAAAACTTTTACTCTTGCCATTGTTACTTGTTTTTATTCTTTTCATTGTATCTTATCTTTGTATTTTTATTC
>NW_027109662.1:164405-164975 GCF_000696795.3 Halyomorpha halys
AAGTAACAATGGCAAGAGTAAAAGTTTTATATAAAAATACGTAAAATATAAAGCTAAAAAAGTACAGGAGATGCATATAAAACAAAAACAATAAGGGGAAAAAAAAGAAAATGAAAAAAAAAAGGTAAAAAAAAAGGTTCATGTTACTCCTGTTATCTTTACTATTACTATTATCAGTGTAGAGAAATGATTATCTTCACGATATATAAATGCTACAGTTGTTATCATTGTTTATTTATTTTCTTACTTATTTCTTTGTAATTTTTTTTTCCCTTATTGTTTTTGTTTTATATGCATCTCCTGTACTTTTATAGCTTTATATTTTACGAATTTTTATATAAAACTTTTACTCTTCCCATTGTTACTTGTTTTTATTCTTTTCATTGTATCTTATCTTTCTATTTTTATTCTTATCATTGTGTCATTTTGTATCTTTTTAGCCCTGATGAAGCCCTGCAGAGTGGGGTGAAACGTTGGAAAATAAATAGTTGTAAACTATTTTTGTTTCACTTTTGACCGCAACCCTGACCATCTTCTTATATAGTAAGTAGAAATGTTTAACCGATTAGG
>NW_027109662.1:165900-168353 GCF_000696795.3 Halyomorpha halys
CAGGTCGAAACGCCGGCATAAAATAAATAAATATGGTTTTGTTTATTTATGTTGTTCTTTGCTGACCGCACCCCCCGACAAACTTCTTCAAGCATTAATCTACGGTCAACTATCTACACCTCATTATAATATCATATTTACTTAATATATTTTTATGTAAATAAAGTTGTAAATGTAAATAAATACATTTAAAAAATAAAATAAAATTCGATCGAGTGAGCTCCTAATCTTATTTAAGCCACCATTTTTATTATACTGGCCAATAAGAAGTCTCCTTATAGGACATAGCAAGTAACAAGGGGCTAAGGAGGGACTCGATAAAATGGGATGTTACATGTAGCCCTTGCTATCTGGCGTCCCCCAGGGCGGCAACTTTGTCACTTCCATAATTGATGACAGAGTGTGGGGCTCTTGCTTTTATCTGTAATCTGGACTTTTATTGCGGCCGTTATGGGCCATAGTGGCCCCGCCCCTCGGCTCTCATTGGCTCGCTTCAATTACAAATCTTCCTCCATTGGCAGATAAACGCCGGTTTTTGATGGCATCGTCACCCGCAGGCGATAAAAAGGCTACTTCGTAAATAATTGTTATCTCACTAATGTTACTGCTAAGAGATTCTCATTAGCTGATAGGCGAGGTTCAGCTTTTCAACTTCAAATAATAATGTTTTTATTTTTATTAAATTTTTACATTTACAGGAGAATGTCGGAATATTTCAACCTGAAACCTAGTACAAGAGGCCAAGAGGAGAAAAAAGTCAGTATAATTATTAATCAATGTTGCTGAGTCTGCTAAGTATAGTTATGGGGAATAAAAAATGATGGTTGTTTCAACAAAAAAAAAATTCATTCGTAGCTTTATATCGTTAAATCTACCAACAACAATTGAAAACCTAATAGAACGTCATTTAAAGTGGAGTAAATTTACTAAAATATAAACCCTAATTGAGCTATTTACGTTCAATAGTTTTTGAGATACAGTTTTTTTTAAATCAATATTCGATAATCATACTAAAAAATCAGTAGTTAGTGAATTTATTGTTAGAAATCAATATCTCATTAATTTTTCATTCGGAGCTCTATATCTTAAAAACTACCAATAACACTAGGAAATCTAAGAGATCATTATTTAAAGAAGAGCAAATTTGTAGAAATATTAGCCATAGAAGAGCTATTTACGTCCAATAATTCTCGAGATATAGCTTTTTAATAAGCAAAATTCGTTTAAAATATTTCTTCTTAAAAAACTGTATATAGGGAACTGTTGAACGTAAATATCACTACTTGAGCTCAGATTTATCATCAGAAACAGAATATCTCATATTGACGGTTTAAACGCTTAACGACTTCTTTAATTCCTAATTTCTTTTTTAAAAATTTCTTGGTTGCGCAGATCCGTTACTTAGGACTAAATCTGGACAAACGACTGACATGGAATCCTCATACAAGACTGAAAAGACAGGAAACTGCTCGTCGATTCCGACTATTACAACATTTACTAGACAAATGGTCCAAACTTCCAATCTATTACAAAAGACTGATTTACCTGACTATTATAAGGCCTATCTGAACATACGGAGTTGAGCTATGGGGCTCCACTAAACCATCTAATTCCTCTCGAATCCAACCCTTGCAGTCCAAAATCCTTCGTAAAATCCTTAATGCTCCTCTTAATTTGTCACAAATCAAATCATCCATCAGGACCTCAATGTTCCATATGTTGCCGATTTGGTCAGATCCAGATACCGTTCCTTCCATAATAAACTTCCCAACCACCCAAACCAACTCGTTTCTTACCTGGCTCCTCCTTCACTACCTAATAATCCTCCTAGGCGTCTGAAAAGAAGATAGCCTCGAGATCTAGAAGTGTTTTTGGAGTTCTAACAATAGGTAGATTCCACATGTTTGTATCATGTCATAACATCACTTACAGCAAATTTCCTTGATGTGTATATATGTATATATTATATATACATCTCGCGGAGACCCCTCAATTTCAGCTATTAAAGTAAAGTATCCACAGAACAATCATCTCAGTTAAAATACGAGTATTTCATTTAGACCTTCTGAGCCTATGATAGAAAAAAGCAATGCTGGCACTGAATTATGGTTGTCACGTAAGGTATTCTTTTATTGATTCATGTTTATCTCTGTTTTAGAGGATCAAAAAAACAAAAAAAAATAATCAAATAAAGACAGAACGTTGCTTCAAGAATTCATGATAAACATAGAAACTTTCTTCGAGTGACTGCTATAAAATTAGGTTAAATTGTAACATGTTCAAAGAGAATAGAAGAAATATGTAGAGAGAGAGAGAAATACTTTATTTATTTATCTATGCTGCCTAAATAAATTAGGTTGCTATCTCACACAGCATACTTATCAATCCGTAATCGGATATATATAAATTACACATACATGGTATAATTAGAAAAAAAAAGAGATACAATAATA
>NW_027109662.1:168403-179373 GCF_000696795.3 Halyomorpha halys
ATGTTGTTCTTTGCTGACCGCACCCCCCGACAAACTTCTTCAAGCATTAATCTACGGTCAACTATCTACACCTCATTATAATATCATATTTACTTAATATATTTTTATGTAAATAAAGTTGTAAATGTAAATAAATACATTTAAAAAATAAAATAAAATTCGATCGAGTGAGCTCCTAATCTTATTTAAGCCACCATTTTTATTATACTGGCCAATAAGAAGTCTCCTTATAGGACATAGCAAGTAACAAGGGGCTAAGGAGGGACTCGATAAAATGGGATGTTACATGTAGCCCTTGCTATCTGGCGTCCCCCAGGGCGGCAACTTTGTCACTTCCATAATTGATGACAGAGTGTGGGGCTCTTGCTTTTATCTGTAATCTGGACTTTTATTGCGGCCGTTATGGGCCATAGTGGCCCCGCCCCTCGGCTCTCATTGGCTCGCTTCAATTACAAATCTTCCTCCATTGGCAGATAAACGCCGGTTTTTGATGGCATCGTCACCCGCAGGCGATAAAAAGGCTACTTCGTAAATAATTGTTATCTCACTAATGTTACTGCTAAGAGATTCTCATTAGCTGATAGGCGAGGTTCAGCTTTTCAACTTCAAATAATAATTTTTTTTTTTTATTAAATTTTTACATTTACAGGAGAATGTCGGAAGATTTCAACCAGAAACCTAGTACAAGAGGCCAAGAGGAGAAAAAATTCAGTATAATTATGTTTAATTACTAATCAAAATTGATGAGTCTGCCAAATATAGTTAGGGGGAATAAAAAATGGTGGCTGTTTCAACATGAAAAACAAAATTCATTGGAGTTCCATATCTTTAAAACAACCCAGAACAATAGAAAAACATAGAGAACAACATTTAAAGCAGAGTAAATTTGCTAAAATGTAAGCCTTAATAGAGAGAGCTATTTACGATCAATAGTTAATGTATGTTTATGTATAATTAATAGTCAAAATTGATGAGTCTGCCAAGTATAGTTAGGGGGAATAAAAAATGGTGGCTGTTTCAAAGCGATAAAACAAAAATTTCTTCATTCGGAGATCTATATCTTAAAAAATAGGAACAACACAAGAAAACCTAAGAGAACGTCATTTTTAGAAGAGTCTATTTCCTAAAATATGAGCCCTAATAGAGCTATTTACGTCAAATAGTTTTCGAGATATAGCTTTTTAAAAATCAACATTTCATAAAACGTTGTATGGAACATACTGAAATATCATTAGTTAGTTAATTTACGTTAGAAATCAATATCTCAGGAACTATGGGACGTACAGATGTCTATTAGCACTCGAAATAAAGCTAGTTGAATGAGCTATCAAGTAATTTATAACGTTTATCTTTGTAGGAACTGTAGTTTTTATGATATTCTCATAAGAATATAAATTTGGCAAATGAAAATTTATGTGAATATTATAAAAATATGTGAATATAATAAAAATTACTACCACTACGAAGAAAAGTGTCATAAACTACTTTATAGTAAGTTAAATTAGCTTTATTTTGAGAGCTAGCTGACATACATACGTTTTATAGTCCCTGAGATACATTTTGTAAATATAAAAATATCCTAGAACAGGCCAGGAAGAAAAAAAGGCCGTTATCTCACCCCAATTTTTGATTACTTAAAGAAAACTATGTATAATAAATAGTAAAAATTGATGTGTCTGCCAGGTATGTCTGCCAACACTCAAAATAAAGAAAATTAAACTTAATATAATGTAGTGTATGACACTTCTTTCCTTGCAGGAGTAGTAGTTTTTATGATATTCACATATGAATATAAATTTGGCAAATAAAGATTTGTCCGAACAACTATAAATCAATTTATATTAGCAAATTTCATGAAAACTACTACTCCTACGATGATAAATATCATAAACTACTTTATAGCTCATTAAACTAGCTTTAATATGAGTGCTAATACAGACATCTGTATGTCAAATGGTTTTTGAGATCTAAATCAAAATAAATTCACTAGCTACTGATCGATCAGTACGTCCCATACAACATTTTTATGAAATAAAAAGCTCTCAAGAACTATTGAACTTGAATAGCTCTATAAGGGCTCATATTTGCTCATCTTTAAATGAAGATCTCTTAGATTTTCTTCTGTTGTTCCTACTTTTTAAGATATAGAGCTCTTAATGAAAAATTAATTTTTTTTATCCCTTTCTAACAGCCGCCATTTTTTATTTTCCCTACCTATACTTGGCAGACTCATCAATTTTGACTAGTAATTAATTATACATAGTTTTTTATTAAAGTAATCTAAAATTGGGGTGAGATAACTGCCTTTTTTCTCTTCTTCGGCTCTTGTACTATCCGAACAACCAGAAATTAACCTTTCATATAATTTCATAAGTCAAATATCATAAACAATATTACTACTACGAAGATAAATGTTATATTCTACTTCATATTACATTAAATTATACAACGTTGAAAAAATTTAATTTTTATTCGGATCTCTACATCATTAAAGCTACCACCTCTATAAATTAACACTAAAAAACCTAAGAGAACACCATTTAAAGTAGAGGAAATATGCTAAAATATAAGACATAATAGAGCTGAATATTTGCTGAGACAAAGAAAAACCAACATTTCATGAAACATGTACTAAAAAATCAGTAGTTTGTGGATTTGTAGGTCTATATCTTACGAACCACGAGACGTTCAGATGTCTATTAGCACTCAAGTTAGTTTAATGTATTACAAAGTAGTTTATAACGTTTATCTTCGTAATAATAGTAATTTTCATGATATTTGCAAAAGAAAATTGATTGTTAGTTGTTTAATTATAATCTAGCTTTAATTTGAATGCCGGCAGACATCTGTAAATCAAATGATTTCTGAAATATAGATATATTAAATATATGAAATAGTAACATGTTCAAGGAGAATAGACGAAATATCTATCACATAATTCAGTGAATAAGTTTTCTCTTGACCTTTGTTTGACCAAGCCTCGCGTGGTGAGGATTTTCGTATTAAAAAAAAACTGGAAAAACCATACAGTAACGAAAAACAAAACAGAAAGTGTGAAGTTAAAATCTTAAATTATATAGAAAACACACAAATAGTTATTGACATTATTGTTTAATTTAGTGCAGTTAAAAACATGTGAAACGGTTTATAAAAAATAAATAATTCGTAAAATATCCGGACGAAGAAACAGTGAGTTGATGAGAGAATTTAGAAGGCTACACATAGCTGAATTAAGGGAACTGCACGCAGTAAATTTTAATCAGTTATAGCATTGCGGTGAATAGTATGGGCGTGAAAAGTTGTGGTACTTAAGTAGCGAAATGATCCCTAAAGTACTATTAAGCATTAAACCTCGGTAGACCGAAACGTAGATTGGAGAACTGATTTAGTAAATTTGAGTTTAGTGGATTTGGGTGGTTGGGAAGTTTTCCATGGAAAGAATGGTATCTGGTTTTGGCCAAATCGGCAACATATGGGACATTGAGGTCATGATGGATGACTTGATTTGTGACAAAGTAAGGAGCGTTAAGGATTTTGGACTGTAAGGATTGGATTCGGGAGGAATTCGATGGTTTAGTGAAGCCCCAAAGCTCAACTCCGTATGTCCAGATAGACCTTATAACAGTCATGTAGATCAGTGTTTTGTAATGGACTGGCAATTTAGACCGTTTGTAATACTGTCTAGTAAATGTTGTAATAGTCGGAATCGAGGAGCAGTTTCCTGTCTTTCCCCTCAAATCTTAAAATTGTAAAGCTTTGCCGGATCTGCTTGTATTTCATAAATGGGTACTTAATGGAAAGTGACAAAAATGTCTTCCTCTTTTCTTCAATTTTCCATACTACCTATAAGACCTTCTCTAATATACGGAGCATCTCTACTACATCCAGCAGCCAACAATACCGGAACAGCATACTACAGAAGATTTTCAGAGGAACATCACTAGAGAGACAACCATAACGAACTACAACTAGAAGCAGTACAACACATCACACGGAGACACATCATTGACAGTCTCCTTGCTTCCTTTAATCCACTATTCCGTTTAATCACCCCATCCCCCCTTCCTGCGAGGTGGCAGGACCGGAAGGGGCCCAAAAACCTCACCCTAACTAAACTCCTTTCTTCTCTTGTACCCCCTCCCTTTTCCCTATAATCTTTCGACTTTCAACAATTATTAATATTTATAATAAATTATCTTTCGTATTTAATTACTAATTGTTTTATTTGTTCAAATATTACGCAGAAGTCTTTCACCTCCAAATATTTCTAGTAGAAATGTCACAGAGTAGACTCATCAAATCTCAGCTATTCAGAGATTCAGAGAGAGACTAGAGTATTTTACTATAACTTCAAGTACCCATGGTAGAGAAAGGCAGTATATAATCTGATTTATGTAACAAATACTAATTGCACTTCACTAATTCATGTTTTGTCTTTCTGTATTAGAGAGATCAGAAAAAAAATCGATTTTCCATACCAAAAAAAAAAAACACTAGGACTGATATTCCAGTTGTATTCCTTATTGTACAAGAGCCGGTAAGAAAATAAGGCAGTCATCTTTTGATTACTTTAATGAAAACTAGGTATAATTAATAGTCTGCACAAACTGATGAGTCTGCCAATTATAGGTAGAGGGAATAAAAAATGGCGGCTGTTTCAAAACCTTAAAAAAACATTAATTTTTCATTCGGAGCTCTATATCTTAAAAACTACAAACAACACTAGAAAATCTAAGAGAACATTATTTAAAGAAGAGTAAATTTTTAAAATTAACTGAAATATGAGCCCTAATTGAGCTCTTTACGTTCAATAGTTTTTGAGATACCGTTTTTTGAAATCAACATTCGGTAAAACAACGTACTAAAAAATCAGTAGTTAGTGAATTTATTGTTAAAAATGAATATCTCATTAATTTTTCATTCGGAGCTCTATATCTTACAAACTACAAACAACAGTAGAAAATCTAAGAGAACATTATTTAAAGAAGAGTAAATTTGCTTAAATATTAGACCTAAAAGAGCTATTTACGTCCAATAGTTATAGTTAGTACAATATTCTCGAGATATATCTTTTTAAAAAGCAAAATTTCCTAAAATTCTACTGAAATATTAGTTGTTAGTTAATTTATTTTGAGAAATCTATATCTCAGGAACTATGTGACGTACAGACGTCTATTAGCACTCAAATTAAAGCTATATGGTGTTTGACAAAATAAACTCACAAAATGTTAATTCCTAATTGTTCGTATAAAATGTTGGATTTTTGAAAAAATATATCTCTAGATCCATAAGACGCACATATGTCTGCCAAGACTCAAAATAAAAGGAAATTTAACTTACTATAAAGTAGTTTATGACACTTATCTTCGTAGGGGTAGTATTTTTATGATATTCACATATGAATATAAATTTGACAAATAAAAATTTGTCCGAACAACTATAAATCAATTTATTTTAATAAAATTCATGAACAATACCACATTTACAAGATAAACGTTATAAGGTAATGCATAGTACATTAAACTAGCTTTAATTTGAGTGCTAATAGATACCTGTAAGTCAAATGGTTTTTGAGATATACATTTTTCAATATAAATTCACTACTGATCTTTCAGTACGTCCTATACAACATTTTTGTGAAATGTTGCTTTCTAGAAATCTATATCTCGAAAACTATTTAACGTAAATATTTCTATTTGGGCTCATATTTTAGCAAATTTACTCTTCTTGGAATGACGTCCCTCCCACTGGGGCAGATCCGCACACCATACCAAAGGTAGCTATTCAAGGCCGAACAACTATGAATCAATTTATTTTAGCAAATTTCATGTAAACTATTACACCTACAAAGATGAACATCATAAAATACTTTATAGCTCATTAAACTAGTTTAAATTTGAGTGTTGGCAGACATCTGGACGTCAAATGGTTTTAGAGATATAGATTTTTCAAAATAAATTAACTAACTACTAATCTTTCAGTTGATTTTTAGGAAATTTTGCTTTTTAAAAAGCTAATATTTAAGAAAATTTACTCTTTTTTAAATAATTAAATAATTAAAACAAATATTTAAATAAATGTTCTCTTAAATTTTCTATTGTTATTGGTAGTTTTAAAGATATAGAGCTCCGAATGAAAAATTAATTTTTTTTAAGGTTTTGAAACAGCCACCATTTTTTATTCCCCCAACCTATACTTGGCAGACTCATCAATTTTGGCTAGTAATTATACATAGGTTTCATTGATATAATCAAATATTGGGGTGAGATAACTGTCTTTTTCCTCCTCTTGGGCTCTATTGGGGTACTTTCAGCTTCCAGAGCAATGCAGCAGAACTAATGACACGTGAAGGTAAAGTAATTATACACACTATACTTATACACAAGAGAGTTGTGAGTATTGTCTAGCGAGGCGGGTAATATGGCGGGTTGGGCGGGAGCTGGTATCCATGGCGACCCTATCTCTCCCTAATTAGCTTATACCTTCCCGCGTTTTTTTTTTTCCTCCCCTGCCAATTTATCTACCCGCCGGTTTTTATCATATTTTCTAATTGGATAAACTTCTTTCCGCGGTTCATTTTTTTTTTATGTTTGTTTTGTTGTTGGAATTACCGGAGGGCGTTTGGGGAATTCGAGGCCATTTAGTGCAGTCTGTTGGAAAGTGTGGTAATTAGAAAAGGTTTGTTAGAAATCCTTTGTCTCTTTATGTTCCATAATTCAGGTAAAGTTAATTTACTCGGTTATAATTGCTTAATGCTTGTTTAATTTTCAATTTTAAAAAATCCTCATGCTGGATCTGCACCTTAACTCTTGCCGCAAATCCAAGGCTTGTACAGATGATTGTTAAAAAAAAAATAAACTATTCGTTTTGTTCTTTTGACAATTGTTGGCTATTATAATCGATTTCTCTATTTTCGATATAAAAAGGAACAAAATAATAATTTTTTTTAAATATTTATTTATTGCTATTTACAACTGTACATTATAATACATTTAGATCTAGATCGGTTACATAGGTATACGGTCTTTATGCATGATTTTATTTGTGACAAAATAAGGAACATTGAGAATTTTACGAAGGAACTTGGATTGTAAGGTTTGGTGTAGCTCCAAAGCTTAACTCCATATGTCCAGATTGGCCTTATTACAGTCATGTAGATCAGTCTTTTTTAATGTGTTGGAAGTTAAGACCTTTTGTCTAGTAAGTGCTGTAGTAGTCGAAATCGAGGGGCAGTTTCCTGTCTTTTCATTCTGGTGTGAGGATTCCAGGTTAATCGCTTGTCCAAATGTAGTCCAAGGTAGCGGATCTGTTCGACTGGTGTAAGAGTAACATTGTTAAATGAAACTGTAGAGGAGTCGGTAGGTTTGAGCCGAAGGGTAAAGGTGATTTGATGGGATTTGTTGGAATTTATCTTAATCCTACAATTACGACACCGATCTTCGAGGGCTGTGATATGGGATTGGAGAGTTTGGGATTAACAATTAATGGGTTATTATTAATAGCGAGCATACACGTGTCATCGGCATACGTGGTGAAGATAGTGTGAGGATTGGTTGGAATGTCAGCTGTATAGACGGTGTAGAGCTTGAGCAACACCAGCGGACTGAGAATAGAGGGATGAATAGGAACCATTAAAATAATAATAGATGTAAATAAAAGAAACACAAATAAAAGTAAATGAAATGAAGTAGATGTTAATTATTCGTAATGATACTACATAACTTATAAATCCAATTTTAATTATATATATTTTGATCAAATACATTAAATTAGTTATCCAAACATATAATGACTTTATAAACATATATTTATGCTGTTTTAAACAAAAAATTAACTGTTAAAATTAATTAGCAAGACGTAAAACAAATTATTTACTCTTAATCGATAGAATTTAAAAATATATAACCTTTAACAAGAGTCAATCATTGAACCCAAAAGAAATTATTTAATGAACTAAAACATGGAGAGTACAAATATTGCTACAGAAAACAAAAGTGTGGATGCACAACAAGCCCCCATTTTTTTGGCCCAAAACACGACACTCAACAGGTCGGCCCCAAATTCTGACCATTGCTATTGGTACTAGTATTTGGGGTGGGGGAATATGTCCGGCAAGTGCCTTTTTGCAAACTCCTGGTGGCTACCTGAGTTCCCACCGCTTACTAATTAAGGTGGGAGTGCCAAAATACAATTTTCGGAACCACTAAAAATAAATATTAAATGCCCCAAGTGGGAATCGAACCCACAACGACGTACGCCCCAACCCGCACGGCCGTCACGTCCCTAAATTCAGACTGACTTGTACCAGCTAATTTAAACAACCCATCCAAACATTTGTGCATGCGCAAATTTGTCATTGTTGGCAAACATGTAGAGTCATATTTACGTATTATTATGTATAAACGAACCATGTTTATAGTATAATCGATTTTTAGTGTTATAATAAGTTTAATCACATTGAAAGCAGAAAGTTGACTGTTTGAAGTAGATAGTTGGAGGATAATCTGGGTAGCGGTCCATAAAGGTATCAGAATAGTAAAAAATACCTATAGTGAAAAAGAAATATTAAAAAAAAAACTATTAAAAATAAACGAGAAATATTAAATATTTAAAAAGGACTAAAATAGTATAAAAGAACTACAATAAATCGTTGGAAAAAGCTACAATAAATAGTTGAAAAGAACTACAATAAATAGATGAAAAGAACTGCAATAAATAGTTGAAAAGAACTACAATGAATAGTTGAAAAGAGCTACAATAAATAGTTGAAAATAACTACTATAAATAGTCGAAAAGAGCTACAATTAATAGTTGAAAAGAGCAACAATTAATAGTTGAAAAGAACTATAATATATAGTCGAAAAAAGCTACAATTAATAGTTCAAAAGAACTGCAATAAATAGTTCTAAAGAGCTATATTAAATATTTGGAAAAAGCTTCAATAAATAGTTGAAAAGAGCTACAATAAACAGTTCAAAAGAGCTACAATTAATAGTTGAAAAGAACTATAATAAATAGTTGAAAAGAGCTACAATAAATAGTTGAAAAGAGCTCCAGGAAATAGTCAAAAAGAGCTACAATTAATAGTTGAAAAGAGCTACAATAAATAGTTCAAAAGAGCTACAATTAATTGTTTAAAAGAACTACAATAAATAGTCAAAAAGAGCTACAATTAATAGTCCAAAAGAACTACAATAAATTAGTTCAAAAGAGCTTCAATAAATAGTTGAAAAGAGCTACAATAAATAGTTGAAAAGAGCTACAATAAATACTTGAAAAGAACTGCTATAAATAGTGGGAAAGAGCTACAATAAATAGTTAAAAAGGACTACAATATTTAGCTAGAAAGAACTGCAATAAATAGTTGAAATGAGGTACAATAAATATGTAAAAAGAACTACAATAAATAGTTGAAAAGAACTACAAAAAAATAGTTGAAAAGAAGTACAATAGATATTCTTTTACTATTTTGATACCTTTATTGACCGCCCCCCGAATCACCTTCCTATAATAAGTTTAAGTATCCATCACAAGGGCCGTTATTCTCATTGACTCACAGGCTGCAAGGCCGACAAAATAACATGAAGTTCTGGAGGGAAGATGACTTCTGGTGAGTTTTCTTATAAGATGCAGTATTGTAGCTCTGCAAGAGATGCCTTGACACGTTGGTATCTGGGAATTCGAGTTGACGTCTTGACCAAAGAATGATCTGAGATCCTAAACCTCACTCAACCACTTGTTTTGCGACTGCTTCTTGGCGCTTCATAAGATTCATCAAATTTACCAGGAGTATGCAGGAGGAAAGCAGTGGGCTGTCCTGATCCTCGGTGCTGGTTTAGCTTCGAGTCAGATATGACATCCATCCACTTATATAGCTAATGCCCTCGCCTGGGGGCAATGACATAAGAAAAAGTTTTAATGCCGGCGAGACCAATTGGTCGAAGTTTGCGATGCGTTGCTCATTCAGAACCCTTATGGCGGATGAACCATGAACCATGAAAAAACAAACTAATATAATATAATGTTCTTTACACATTGGATAAGTTAATAAGCTTAGGAAAATATATAATTGATTAAAATAATTCCTGGAGCTGTATCTCAACATCTCATGACTGTTATCGAAGACAATGGCAAGAACTATTAGTACAAGAGCCGGTAAGGAAAAAACGCAGTTATCTCAACCCAATGTTAGATTACTTTAATGAAAACTATGTATAATTAATAGTCAAAAATTGATGTCTGCCAAGAATAGGTAGAGGGGATAAAAAATGGTGGCTTTTTCAAAACCTTAAAAAAACATTATTTGTTTTTTCCGAGCTCTATATCTTAAAACTACCAACTACACTAAAAAATCTAAAAGAACATTATTTAAAGAAGAGTAAATTTGTTGAAATATTAGCCATAAAAGAGCTATTTACGTCCAATAGTTCTCGAGATATAGCTTTTTAAAAAGCAAATATTCATAAAAACCTATGGAAAGATTAGTAGTTAGTTAATTTATTTTAAGAATTTTATATCTCAGGAACTATGTGACATACAGATACCTATTAGCACTCAAATTGAAGCTAGTTTAATAGACTATAAAGAAGTTTATGACCTTTACCTTCGGAGGAATAGTAGTTTTCATGATATTTGCTAAAATAAATTGATTTATAGTTGTTTGGACAATAAGTTTGATTTATGAAAAATTCATTTCAGAAAACATTAAACGTACAGATGTCTGCCAGCGCTCAAATTATAGCTAGTTAAATTTACTATAAAATAGTTAATAATGTTTATCTTTGTAGGAGTAGTAGTGACAAAATAAACTCACAAAAATTTCTAGTTGTTCGTATTATATGTTGGATTTTAGATCACAAAAAATATATCTCTAGATCCATAAGACGCACATGTGTCTGCTAACACTGAAAATAAATGAAATTTAACTTTCTATAAAGTAGTTTATGACACTCATCTTCGTAGGGGTAGTA
>NW_027109662.1:179638-180845 GCF_000696795.3 Halyomorpha halys
TAACGTAAATAACTCTATTAGGGCTCATATTTTAGCAAATTTACTCTTCTTTTAATGACGTTCTCTTAGGTTTTCTTGTGTTGTTCCTATTTTTTAAGATATAGAGCTCTGAATGAAAAATAATTTGTTTTATATCGCTTTGAAACAGCTGCCATTTTTTATTCCCCCTACCTATACTTGGCAGACTCATCAATTTTGAGTAATTATATATAGTTTTCATTAATTTAATCAAAAATTGGGGTGAGATAACTGCCTTTTTTCTCATCTTGGGCTCTTTTACTATTTGTTTTATTCTGTTAACCTGCTGTATTTTTGGCAGGAACAAAATTTATATTTGTTTCTACGTCCCGAGAACCCCTATAATATGAAATTTTATAGTAACAGGAAAAATTTATCATCTTCACCATTCCTGGTCTTTTTGTTTTTTTTTGTTGTTTTTTTTTTGCCCTGCAAATTGGGGTGAAACGTAGGTTACTAATTTTTTTAAATTTTATTTTAGTTCCTTTCTGTACCACCCACCCCCCCCCGACTATCTTCCCGCTATTCTATTCAGAATAAAAAAAATTACTAATAAAGTTTTAATGAAGTATAACAATAAAATGATATCGACTCAGAGACAGAAGATCGATGATGGACCATTAATGTTAAATAGCCTAGGGACCGAATTGGGGGAGAGGAAGGTAGGATAAAATTATGAGAGGCAGTGCCTTTACGATTATATAGCTAATTAGAGAGAACAAAGAGAGGCAATTATTCCGTTTTTGCCCAGGCCCCCCCCCCGGGCGGGCGGTGGCCGTATAGATACCGCTTCGGTTAATTCCCTTATCTCTTATAGTCCGGTATTACCTGTCCTTTAATTCTTCTTTTTGTTTATCTCCCTATTCAGTCCTGGTCTCTCTCTTATTTTCAGGAATTTTTTTTTCCCGTCCTTTCATATTTTGTTTAATTTTTTTTTTTTTTTTTTTTTTGATTGGCCTCTTTTAATATAAAGGATTCGTTATATAAAAAAAACCTCTTTGTAGATTATTGGTGTATGAAACGTCGGGCGACCGTATCGCAATATCGCACTCTGCTTTCTACTGATATGTTATTTTTCGTTCCTGAAAATCCGTTATATTTTCAGAATAAAAATGTACAAACAAAAAAGGTTTATTTGAATTGCTTTCGACGATACAAAATACTGCCCAATTTTAGCAATATTTAAGTT
>NW_027109662.1:182810-183826 GCF_000696795.3 Halyomorpha halys
CGCACCTACCAACCATCTTCTCCACTTAGTAATAATAATAATATATCTGATTTAACTTGTATCTAAAAATTAAAAGGAACACATTAAAGTAGGTTTTTGGGTTTCTTAATCTCTTTATTCGATATAGCTAATTATTTAAAATTGCTGTAGTAATAAATCCCAATCCGGTATTTTACAGTTTTTTGTAGAAATTCTTATGTTGCTTATTGATTTTTTTTAAATCGCTATTTAGTTAAAAATTGCACATTAAAATTTAATTTTTTTTTCCCCCCACAAAAAAGCAAACCACCATCATTATTTTGTATATTTCTTATCGTTCTTGTGCTGTATCTAATTGCAAAAATATTACTATGAAGATTCCACAGAAGTTATTTGTCCAAGTGCACAAAGATCTCGAACCTAGAAACATTTGGTTAAAACTGGCTTGGAGAGATCCAACAATATTATCGAATCTAAACGATAGATTATATTTTTTCGAAGATCACTTCGATATAAATATGAGAGATAAAATTTTATCTCTTATTATTACCTGTTATCTTGAACAGTTTTTTGTCTTTTCAGTTTTGTATGAATTGATAAAACTAAGTTTGTAGCTCGGTGTTTTAAAATGTGAGTGGAAATGCTTTTTTCTGATGACATATATTTATTTTTTTTTGTTTCTTGCATGAATACCATCGGTAGCGAGGAAGTAAAAAATGTGCCAAATTAACTTAGTCCTTTGGTGGTGTTAATACGCCCTTATGATAGAAATACCGACAGGAAGTCGTTTATCTATATTAGTGGCTGTGGAGACGCGGCACTTTGACTCAGAGAGAAATGGCCTTTTAATTCCAACTTATTAGTGAGCCGGCTTCTTGAAGTGGCTAATGAGTAGCAGGCGCTCCATAGCAGTAGCACATGTGATCGGGTTCGAGTCTCCTGCTGTCACTCGTCCTGCCAGGCAAAGGTATATACCCTCCCTCATGTAAAATAGAACCCCGCTTATCTTCGGATTAATTAAAATAAAATAAATAAAT
>NW_027109662.1:186126-187798 GCF_000696795.3 Halyomorpha halys
AAGGTTTGTTAAATGGAGACTGATGTCACGCAACAGACCAGCTTAGCTCGTAGTTTGTGTTTTGATTTTGTTGGATTTTGTTGTAAATAATAAAGCAATGGGTGATAATAATAATAATGTAATGACAGTTGTCAATTAGCTCATCTTGATTGTTTTTTTTACAAGTTAGAAGATCAACAAGCCACTCAGTAACCAAACTTTCACACAACTTCTACTTTTCACTTACTTTAGGCATATTGTAATAAATTAATAAAATCAAAACTTAGAAGTAAACAATAACGGGAAGTTTAGGAAAGAAATATTATTGAAAAAGTTGCTCTGGAAATCCACTAAGAGTTCTTATGCATTTAACATGACTTTAAATACGGCTGCTATATATATAACATTTAACATGCTTAAACATTTGATATTTAACACAACATCATGAATACCCCTAATGTAGAAATGTTATTAGAGTACTAATAACTACCAATGGGTACTGTATACTAAGACCAGACGGAATTGTGTAAGAAATAACAGCATACGTGCCACATTGGGAGTATGGTCTGTTATTTACAGTTTAAATGGTTCGGCGATGTCTGAAGGATGGGAGATGACCAAAAAGCGCATTGGCTAATGGAAGCAACGCCAGTAACAGAAAAGGGTCCAGTCGGTAGACCAAGAGCTACCTGAATAAATACTTTGACGGGCCCGAAAGAGGATCAAAGCCGAAGAATATCTGAGGATAGAAATGTTTACCAGAAATGGAATGAGGCTACTTCACGTCTAACAGTACTCACAGTACAAGAGCCCTTGAGGAGGAAAAAGGCAGTTATCTCACCCAAATTTTTGATTACTTTAATGAAAACTATCATCAAAATTGATGAGTCTGCCACGTTTAGGTAGGAGGAATAAAATATGGTGGCTGTTTCAAAACCTTAAAAAAACATTAATTTTTCATTCGGAGCTCTATATCTTTAAAACTACCAACAACAAGAGAAAATTTAAGAGAATATTATTTAAAGGAGAGTAAACTTTCTTAAATATTAGCCATAAAAAAGCTATTTACGTCCAATAGTTCTCGAGATATAGCGTTTTAAAAAGCAAAATTTCCTAAAAATCAACTGAAAAATTAGTAGTTAGTTAATTTATTTTGAAAAATCTATATCTCAAAAACTATTTGACGTACAGATGTCTGCCAGCACTCAAATTTAAGCTAGTTTAATATATACAGCTATAATGTAGTTTATGATTTTTATCTTTGTAGGAGTAATAGTTTACATGAAATTTCCTAAAATGAATTGATTTATAGTTGTTCGGCCTTGAATAGCCGGTATGGTGTGCGGATTTGCCCCAGTGGGACGTATTTCTGTGAGATCTTTTTAATAATTTATTTATTGATGTTTAAAACTGTATACATATATACACATCAAGTAATCGTTTCACAACACCATTGGAACACTTGTTGGTAACCCTAACTGGTTCGGAGTTAATTTGTAGTGTTTACATTCTTCAAAAATGTGTTTGACGGTCAGATTACTATTACATTTCTAACATTTTGGAGGGGCCACTCCTGTTATGAGGTGGATGTGTGTCAGTCGGGTATGTCCTATTCTGAGTCGGGTGATCACTACTTCTTCACGGCGTATACTTCGGGTTGGTGTAATCCAGGACTTTACATCTTTCTTTATAG
>NW_027109662.1:189498-190768 GCF_000696795.3 Halyomorpha halys
GGGCAGTTTAAAAAGCTGTCCGCGCTTCTAACCCAGAAGGCGTTGGTATCGTGGCCTTTTCATTTTCATTAAGTGAGTCCATTTCCCAAAATATAAATTACTTCCCTGCAGCAGACCTACCCCGCCTATCCATCTTCACTGATTGCACAATTTACAGTTTCATAGCTCCGAGCTTTTTAAACTTCTTTCTCCTTCTCCTTAGTTCCCTCCTTTCCCGAGGGATACATTATTGTTAAGCAGGAGAACCCCTCAACTTTTTTCCCCCATCAGAAAACTTAAGGAGCATGCGGTGGGCGGATTTAATAAAGCGAGTAAAGTTAACCGAAGCAGAGGAGACACACCCTATCAACCGGGATGAACTTTTCCCCCTGGAGCTGGAGACTGGAAGCTCCTTGTTAGGGTTAAATATTGTTAAGAGGGACTCCGGGTTATGACTTCCAGCTCCAGCCACGATCCTTCTTCAGCCTATTATCTCTCTTGTAGTACTTGCTTTGTTCAACAACTCTCCACCGAGACCAGATAAGCAACAATCGCCCCAGCGGTTCTATATAATAGAAAAATCCTTTCCTTGTTTCATTATTCTTAATTGGATGTTACCTGCTCTTTTAAATTATCCTTTTTTTTTTTTTTTATTTTAATGACTCATTTTTTATTTTAATAGAATAGAAGTTTGAATGAAAGTTTTAGTAAATAGAATAAAAAAATCAGTTTGATTAAAAAGTTATATTGGTTGGACTGTGTAACAAACACGTATTAACTCACAATTATCCTTTTTTTTTTTTTTTTATTTTAATGACTCATTTATAATGATTGATTTAAAAATCTCGCTCCCATTTATAAATATCAGCTTACAATATAAAGAAATCTATTTTCAATATAAATTAATTATTTGTACTGTTGCAACTAAATTCCAAAGGGTTTAATTGTTATTTATTTTCAAGAAATTAATTTTCACCCTTTTTTCACTTCTCTATTCCTTGTTTTGCCTGAACAACGTTTCGGGCTCCCCTTCCTATTTTCCAGTTCATATTATTAATTTGTGGGCATATGTCATTTAATATTAAAAATAATTTTTATATATTCCTATATTCTAAATATATATATATATTAAAAACTCAATTTTTGTATAAGTCCTAGTTTTTTGTTTGTTAGTTTTGAAAGGGCGTTTAGCAGCCTGGTCATCAACGCCCGTTGGTTGTTGGCTTTGGTAAGGCCTAGTTGTTTTAGTCATAGCTTTGGTATGGTTTACTGATCCGCACCAATTGTAATT
>NW_027109662.1:192871-195833 GCF_000696795.3 Halyomorpha halys
ATTATTTTTTTTATTGAATAAATTAAAATTGTATCCTTGTATAGTCTCAACACTTTTTATTACATCAATAGTCCAACGTTTCGGCCATTACGGCCATCCTCAAGGACAATATAAATATTTAACAGCTTATGTTATATATTCATTTGTAACATTTATAACAATAACAATATCATTAACAATATAACATACCTACAATATAAATTCTCAACTCACATCAGAATTCAAAAATTGTTTGTCAGACTATTCTGCCCTGGTCATTAATTATAAGACAAACACATCCTATGTAAAAGTCAATTATTCTTGTCTTATTGCCTTTATAATTAATGACCTGGGCAGAATAGCCTGACAAACAATTTTTGAATTTTGATGTGAAGTGAGAATTTATATTGAAGGTATGTTATATTATTAGTGATAGTGCTGTTGTTATAAATGTTACAAATGAATATATAACATAAGCTGTTAAATATTTATATTATCTCAAGAAATTGAAAAAATATATTTAAAATATTTTTTGTTTTGTTATTATCATTCTTAAAATACATTTATCAATGCAGTTCCCACCTCCACCATACTCTTCTAGTCCAAAAGAAGAAATGAAATCAGTTATTTCAAACAATTTTTGAATATTTTTATGAAAACTATAATAACAAATCAAAATTTATGAGTCTGTCTAGTATAGGTAGGTTAAATACGAAATGGCTGCTGTTCCAAAACCTTAAAATAAAATAATTTTAATCCAGAGCCCACATCTATATATTTACTACAGCACTAGAAAACATAATAGAACATCATTAAAAGTTGAGTTTGCTACATTTGCTAAAATAACTTACTTGGAATCCACACACAAGACTGAAACGACAAGAAACTGCTCGAAGATTCCGATTGTTACAACACTTACTTCATAAACGCTCTAAACATCCCATTCACTACAAAAAAATTAGTATGCACTACGATAATCAGACCAATTTGGAAATATGAAATCGAGGTCTGGGGCTCCACCAAACCATCAAACTCCTCCCGCATCCAATCCATACAATCCAAAATCCTACGTAAAATCCTTGATGCTCCTTATTACGTTACAAATAAACTCATTCACAAAGACCTTAACATCCCATTCGTTGCAGATTTGACCCAAATATGCGTCTTTTCATTCCAAACTCCTTACCATCCTAACCCATTAATTCTTAATCTTTTATCCTTAAAAATCCCTGATAATCCTCCGAGGCGTCTGAAAAGAAGATGGCCACGGGACCTTCTAATTTAAATTAATGTTTGAAGTACCACCAATGGGTGGTTTCTTCCCAAGATTTTCAAGTGTATATGAAACATACAACATATGTACTTATTGTATTATTTTTTACAGTTGTAAATTACATTAAATAAATAAATAAAAAAAAAGGGATATTTTAATTCCTGTAATATCTCTAATAGTTATCCCTATCATGAAAAAATAAGTATTAGTATTATTACTACACTAGTTTCTACACTTGTACTATGAACTAATACTATTAGCTTTCATTATAAAACAGGGCCATGGAGGGCTGGACCAGCAAGGCAACTGCAGGAGGCTCCCAGACTGCCCACCAGGATGACCTATCGGACGAATGCAGTGGACAAGGTGCAGCTCCATCAGTAAGGTCCTCAAACTAAAACTGGGCTGCACCAGAGTAAAAAAAAATGTAGATTTTTGGGCAAACCCCAGTGCACTACCCCACTGGTCCCCCATATGTCAGAAATGGCATGGGAGAGGAATAAAAAAGCATAACATTTCATGCCATTTATAATGAAAAATCAGTAGTTAGTATGTGTTAACTTAATATTGTCCGAAAAATTCATCTCAGAAACAATGAGACGTACAAATGTCTAATAGCACACAAATTGAAGTAAGTTTAATGAGCTATAAAGAAGTTTATAACGTTTATCATCACTGGACTACTCCTGTAATGATAAAGGTTATGAAAGTTATAGTTTATGATAGACTATATAGTAGGTGATAAACGTTATTGTTTTCATGATATTTGCCAAAATATACTAACAGCAAGATGATTTCTAGTTGTTTGGACAAAATTTTAGATTTATGAAAAACTATATTTCAGTAACATTTGACGTACATATATCTGAAACTATCGCTGAAGGCAATTATCCAAAAGAAGGTTAATTAATTAACATTGAGGCCTGCAAAACTATTATTATAATTGGATTTTTTTCCAAAAGCTTTTTGTGTGTTTAGCAGTTTACCAAGTAAATACCTTTCTATTTATAAAATGTTGTTACCATTAATTATATAACATAATAGGGGGTGGTATTGTATAATATGATAGTAAATAAACTACATAAAGGAACTGAGTATTTATTTACAATGATTGATAAGTCTTTATTTACAATGATGTTATAAAAATAAATGAAATAAATGGTTGCTATAAAATATTATTACTACATTGCACTTATTGCCTAATATATACTTATAGCGGCTGATTTGGGTGGTGTGTGTGTTGAGGTACGTAGTGATGATGTCTTTGCCATTTCTGAAGAGCTGTTCTTAGGACTTCTTCAAGTCCATGCTCTTCTCTAGCCCGTCTTGTTACTTCTGCTGCCTTCGACTTCAATCTCCTCTCCTTACTTCTGCCCCCACTTGTTTCAAAAAGGGGCGTCACCTTTTTGGAATCTCATTTCCTTATTGGCTATTATCGGCCATGCCCAAGAAAAATACGTTAAAGGGGGTGGTACATTCAGAAACGTGTTTGGTGCAAATTTTTTTTTATTATTGACCTGCCCAACGACAAAGCCAGCAGCCAACACCTGCTTTTAGTAGATTTGCTCAGGACCCTTTCACCTGTCCATTAACCACCTGGAAGTGCCATTTGTTGACAGGCACATACCCGGTGCCGTTATTACAAGACATATGGCAAAGACCCCTATAATATTAATAATTGCTAATACCTCGATACATAGCAATATATAT
>NW_027109662.1:201318-201857 GCF_000696795.3 Halyomorpha halys
TTATACAGTTGTAAATATCAACAAATAAATAAAATAAAAAAAATTAAAAAATATTTTTGTTATCAATTATCTTACTTTTTTTTTAATCTTAAATACTTTCTTGGACTGGTCAATGTTGTTTAAATAAATAATTTAAATTTTATCCATTATAGTCTCAAAACATTTTCTTTTCAAATGATAATTGGCATGGAATGATATTTGGCGAAGACCCCTATAGTATTAATACCTCGATACATATCAGTAGATTATAACGTTAGTAGGGGTAGTAGTTTTTATGATATTTGCATATGAATATGAAATTTGTACTTGAAATTTTGTCAGAACAAACAAAAATCAATTTATCATATATATAAATGACTGACAGTATTATTTCAAATTATGTAGAAGATAGTCAGGGGTGCTGTCGAAATAAAACAAAAAATAGTTAACAACTATTTATTTGCTGATGTTTCGTCCTACTTAGTAGAGCTTCATGGGGACTGTTCCAGTTGAGACATTTCGGACAGTGACCTACTTCTATATATTTTCTCATACTTTAA
>NW_027109662.1:202933-205333 GCF_000696795.3 Halyomorpha halys
GATAGCTAAAATGGACGAAACGTTGGACTGGTGAAAAATAAAAAGTGTTGAGACAAAAAAGGATACAAATTTTGATTTATTTAAAAAAATAATTACCTTGTCTCAAGAAATTGAAATAATATAATTAAATTATTTATTTGACGTTTCGCCCCACTTTGTAGAGCTTTATCATTGGCAGTTGAGAGATTTCGAAACAGTGACCGTAGTTTTTGTGTCATATTACATATATAAATGATTGACCGTATTATTTCAAATTATGAAGAAGTTGGTCAGAGGTGCGGTCTAATGAGAATAAAAAATAGTTAAACTCTTTATTTGCCGATCTGTCACCCCTCGTTGCAAAACTTCTTCAGGGCTGTTCCAGTTGAGAAATTTAGAAATAGTGACTATATATAAGACAAGAGTAGATAACAAAATTAAAAGTAAACTAAGGTATGGCTAAACCTGGTTTAAAGTATGAGAAAATATATAGAAGTAGGTCACTGTCCGAAATGTCTCAACTGGAACAGTCCCCATGAAGCTCTACTAAGTAGGACGAAACATCCATTGCCATACGTCTTGTCATACCTGTGCCAGGTATGTGCCCTTCAACAAAGGGCACTTGCTGCAGGTTAATGGACGAGTGAAAGGGTCCTTCCTGAGACATTCTACTGAAAGCAGGTATTGGCTGCTTGCTGGCTTTGTCGGTGGGCAGGTCAATCATAAACAAAATTTGCACCAAACACGTTTCTGAATGTACCACCCCCTTTAACGTATTTTTCTTGGGCATGGCCGATAATAGCCAATAAGGAAATGATATTCCAAAAAAGGTGACGCCCCTTTTTGAAACAAGTGGGGGCAGAAAAAAGGAGAGAAAATTGAAGTCAAAGGCAGCAGAAGTAACAAGACGGGCTAGAGAAGAGCATGGACTTGAAGAAGTCCTAAGAAGAGCTTTTCAGAAATGGATCTCCCGGGCTGAGATGACGACACCCACGGTTACGACAACACGACACCAATGGCGAAGACATCATCACTACATACCTCGACACACACACCACCCAAATCAACCGCTATAAGTACAATGTAGTAATAATATTTTATAGTAACCATTTATTTGAATTATTTTAATAACATCATTGTAAATAAAGACTTATCAATCATTGTAAATAAATACTCAGTTCCTTTATGTAGTTTATTTACTATCATATTATACAATACCACCCACCCCCTATTATGTTATATAATTAACAGTAACAACATTTTATAAATATAAAGGTATTTACTTGGTAAACTGCTAAACACACAAAAAGCTTTTGGAAAAAAATCCAATTATAATAATAGTTTTGCAGGTTTCAATGTTAATTAATTAACTTTTTTTTGGATAATTGCCTTCAGCGATAGCTTCAGATATTTGTACGTCAAATGGTTCCTGAAATATAGTTTTTCATAAATCTAAAATTTTGTCCAAACAACTAGAAATCATCTTGTTGTTAGTATATTTTGGCAAATATCATGAAAACAATAACGTTTATCACCTACTATATAGTTTATCATAAACTATAACTTTCATAACCTTTATCATCACAGGAGTAGTCCAGTGATGATAAACGTTATAAACTTCTTTATAGCTCATTAAACATACTTCAATTTGTGTGCTATTAGACATTTGTACGTCTCATTGTTTCTGAGATAAATTGTTCGCACTATATTAGGTTAACGCATACAAACTACTGATTTTTCATTATGTCATGAAATGTTTTGTTTTTTTATCCCTCTCCCATGCCATTTCTGACATATGGGGGACCAGTGGGGTAGTGCACTGGGGTTTGCCCAAAAGTCCACATTTTTCTTTTTACTGTGGTGCAGCCCAGTTTTAGTTTGAGCACCTTATTGATGCAGCTGCACCTTGTCCACTGCATTCGTCCGATAGGTCATCCTGGTGGGCTGTGTGGGAGCCTCCTGCAGTTGCCTTGCTGGTCCAGGCCCTGTTTTATAATGAAAGCTAATAGTATTAGTTCATAGTACAAGTGTATAAACTAGTGTAGTAATAATACTATTACTTATTTTTTTCATGTGGTTGACTATTAGAGATACTACAGGAATTAAAATATAATTTTTATTTATTTATTTAATGTAATTTACAACTGTACAAAATAATACAATAAGTAAATATGGTGTATATTTCATATACACTTGAAAATCTTGGGAAGGAACCACCCATTGGTGGTACTTCAAACATTATTTTAAATTAGAAGGTCCCGTGGCCATCTTTTTTTCAGACGCCTCGGAGGATTATCAGGGATTGTTAAGGATGAAAGATTAAGAATTAATGGGTTAATATGGTTAAGGAGTTTGGAATGAAAAGGTGCATATCTGTTTTGGGGCAATTCTGCCAACGAATGGGATGTTAAGGTCTTTGTG
>NW_027109662.1:205773-207174 GCF_000696795.3 Halyomorpha halys
TATATAAGAATAATTAAATATTTATGATTTTAAATTTAAAAAATAGGTTTTTAATTTATAATTAATGAATGACCTGGGCAGAATAGCCTGCAAAATTAATTCTAAATTTAATGTGAGGAAGAAATTATAATTGAAGATGTCCTTGAGGATGGCTAAAATGGCCGAAACGTTGGACTGGTGAAAAATAAAAGAGTTGAGTCAAATAAATAGTTGCTAACTGTTTTTTTTTAACGCAACCGTAAACCTTTTCTTCATAATTTTTATAAATCAATTTAGTTTAGCAGCTATCATGACACTACTACTAGTACGATGAAAAAGGTCATTAAGTACTTTATAGTACTATACATTAGAGTTTTAATTTTTGTACTTCTCATAGTTCCTGAATTATAGATTTCTCAAAACAAATTCCTTTTTTTTTGTAACAATTGATTTTTCAGTGCATTTTTTTTTATGAAATGCTCCTTTAAAAAAAACTGTATCTTGAAAACCATTAAATAATGAAGATGATGATTTCTAGTTATTCGGACAGTATGTTTGATATATCTATGTCTAGAAAATCATTATAGATGTCTACAGAATTCAAATTAAAGATAGTTTTGCTATGAAATGCTTTATTTTCATAGTAGTTTTTGCATATGAAATTTTGTCTAAACTCAATTTCAAAATCAATTTTTTTTCGCAAATATGAAGAATACTACTTCTACGAAGATAAACGTCATAAAATGCTGTACAGAACATTAAAGTAGCGTTAATTTGATTGCTAATTGTCATCTGTACGTACCATACCCATGGTTCCTGAAATATAGATATTCTACTAACTACTGATTTTTCAGTCCATTTTTTTATGATATGTTGCTTTTAAAAAAACTGAATCTCGGAAACTATTGAATGTAAATAGCTCCATATCAAATTTACTCTAATTTTTACGATGTTCTATTAGGTTTTCTAGTGTCGTTGGTAGTTTTAAAAATACGGAGCCCTGAATAAAAAAATTTTTTTTTTAGTTTTGAAACAGCCGCCATTTTTTTTCTCCCTAACCGTAGTTGGCAGACTTATTTCATTAAGACTATTAATTATACATAGTTTTCATTAAAGTAATCAAAAATTGGGGTGAGATAAACGCCTTTTTTCTCCTCTTGGGCTCTTGGACCAATACCATACCTCTAGAGACCTCCGGGAATACTAAGTATTGCTATTGTTTCGTAATTTATGTATATAGTATTTTAATTCTGATATAACTCTATACATATTTTTGTAATTATACCATTATCTTACACAATCTACCATCTGAGCAAGAATATATATAATTATATAAACTCTGGTATATTTAGATGTCAGAAAGCAATTTAGCGAGTGCTGGAGTTGGTGGAAAATTCTTTAAGTGGGTCGGAAACCAACTTT
>NW_027109662.1:207224-207964 GCF_000696795.3 Halyomorpha halys
ATATAAAATGAAATCATTTGTCATTTGGTGTCTACTTTTATTATGTTTTCTTAAATTTCCCAGTATTCATTTTATTTAACATATGTTTTATATCTTTTTTGCATTGTAATGGTATTGTGTCTTTCATGATAGTTGTCTGTGAAATTCCCTCACTCCTCTACCCAGTAGATACTTCGTATCCGCCTCTTTGTTGATTCTCAAGCTTTCCTTCTTTTAGAAATTATAATGTAAGTGACATGTTTGGTTTATTATTTTGTTTATCTTTATTTTATTCTTATTTTTTTATATTTTAGTGTTTACTGTATTTTTATATTTCTTTTTACTTATTTTTTTATTTGCAATTTTTATTACTGTTTTTATTAATTGTCTAGTACCTTTCAATAATTCAAGTTTATTTAGATTTTTCACTGTACATCTTTATTTTATTTTTTTCATTTACTTTATTCATTTTTATATCAATTTTGACATACTTTGAATCATGTTTAGTCATCCCTTAGTATACAGTACTTTGTAGGGAAGAATTGTTATTTCTACCAATTGTAGTGCAAAGAGGTGATTTTGTCAGAAACACACTCAACCCTCAGATTTTACCCCAATTAAGGATACCTAAATCATGAGAACTCAGGAAGCAACAGGGCTGACTCACGGCTACAGAGAATAAGAAAATAATCATCTATAACAGCCAAATTGGGATCCGATCATTATGTCATTATGATCAAATTTACTGGTTGTATTTTTTT
>NW_027109662.1:209770-210503 GCF_000696795.3 Halyomorpha halys
AGTCCATTCATTGCGAGACTTTTTAATTTTTGTTTTAGTCGTCTATTGCATTATTTTTTTTAATCATAAATATTCGTGTACAGGTGTAATGGATTTAAAAAATTAAAGTAAAAAAAAAAAAAATAGACTACAGACTAATCAGTGACATCTGACAAAGAAAGCAGATTCATGTTGAAGGATAACATAAATTTCCAACTGAGACGTGTTCACAGTACATAAAGGTGTGGGAGTGAGTAGCTCATGGGCAAGGCAGTGTACTACTAACTCCAAAGACCGGGGTTTAATCCGGCTATGGAAGATAATTATTATCTATTACCTGTAGTCGTTAAGTCCACCCAGCCTTATAAAGTATATATCTGGCAGTCAAGCATGGTTCTGACCAAATTCCCTCCTTGCACAACCGTTGGTTTATTAACAGTAATTTTTTAAAAAGTACTGCACCCCTCATGGGTTGTATCTGTACAGATTTTTTTTTCTACATATACAGATGTTCTAAATTATCCCTCAGACACAAACTTGGCATATACCATTATTTACTGAAATCTATATGACTTACGCCTACCAAATTTATGGACAAGCTAAAAAGGCACAGAATCAAAAGATGCTAACCTTTAAATCGCAATTTTAAAGACTGGAAAGACAAGAAACTGCTCGTAGATTCCGATTGCTACAACACTTACTTGATAAACGCTCTAAACTTCCCATTCACTACAAAAAATTAGTATACACTACA
>NW_027109662.1:210553-212306 GCF_000696795.3 Halyomorpha halys
ATTTTTGTGGGTGTCCGTTATGGAAAGTTTTACTGGACATGATTTTTTTATAATATTAACAGTAGCATTGTTTTGAGTTTTGCATCTCTTTATTATATAATAATTTAGACATTATATAAACGCACAAAAAAAAGGAAACCTATTCGATAAAGTAGGGTGAATAGGTTTTGAAATTTGAGGTAACTAACTGGTGAACACATAAAGGGAGAGAACAGTAGCGCAAACAGAGAGCCGGCGACAACAAACGGAACTAATCTGAGCGTTTAGCAGCGGTGAGCCAATCAGTTTATAGTATATTAGGGGAGGGGGGTGTGGGGGCGGGGTCAGTGTGGCTCCTCTTGATTTATTTAGCCACCGCCGAATGATTGACCGCCAAACCGCATCGATCCCTCCCCTCTCACCCTCTCTCACTCACTCGCTCTCTCTCTCTCGCTCTCAATTAATTTCACACTCTCATCGCTTGCCGCTAGAGGGAGCGGCTTTTAATACCTTAATTACTCTTCATTGTTTCGCCCAATCGCCGTTATCCCGCTATAATTTTCTTAATTAGTCCATTCATTGCGAGACCTTTTAATTTTTGTTTTGGTCGTCTATTGCATCAATTTTTTTAATCATAAATATTCGTGTACAGGTGTAATGGATTAAAAAAATTAAAGTAAAAAACAAAACAAAATAGACTACAGAATTATCAGTGAAATCTGACAAAGAAAGCAGATTCATGTTGAAGGATAACATAAATTTCCGACTGAGACGTGTTCATAGTACATAAAGGTGTGGGAGTGGGTAGCTCACGGGCAAGGTAGTGTACTACTAACTCCAAAGACCGGGGTTCGAATCTGGCTGTGGAAGATTATTATTATCTGTTACCTGTTGTCGTTAAGTCAACCCTATGGGTTTTGAGCCCTCCAGGGTCCACCCAGGCTCATAAAGTGTACATCTGGCAATCAAGCATGGTTCTGACAAATCCCCTCCTTGCACAACCGTTGGTTTATTAACAGTAATTTCTTAAAAACTGCACCCCTCATGGGTTGTATCAGCACAGATTTTTTTTTCTACATACACAGATGTTCTAAATTATCCCTCAGACAGAAACTTAGCATATACCATTATTTACTGAAATCTATATGGACTTACGCCTACCAAATTTATGGACAAGCTAAAAAGGCACAGAATAAAAAGATACTAAACTAGCAACGAACTCACCACATTACGTTTCATACAAGACCATTCACACCTAACTTATGGCCTACGCATTCCAACTGTAACGAACCACATTCTTATGACTTACAAAAAGTTTCACGATACATTACATGGACAGTTTAAAATTTACAGTTTACAATTAGTTCAAATACTAATATGAAAGAATAAATAAACTAGAATAAAATTGAAAATATATATGGCAATCCTGGTATGTTGAGGTAGGTTACTAAACGTAGTGATGATATAGTGATTAGGTGAAACAGAAATCGTAAACTAATTATAATAATGTCCAAAATCCTTAGTAAAATCCTTAATGCTCCTTACTTTGTGAAAATCAAATCATCCATCAGAACCTCAATGTCCCCTATGTTGCCGATTTGGCCAGAACCAGAAACCAATCCTTCCATAATAAACTTCCCAACAACCCAAACCAACTCGTTTCTAACCTGGCTTCTCCTTCACTACCTAATAATCCTCCTAGGCGTCTGAAAAGAAGGTGGCCTCGAGATCTTCTTTAGAAATGTTTTTGGAGTTCTATCAATGGGTAGATTCT
>NW_027109662.1:213630-214055 GCF_000696795.3 Halyomorpha halys
AGCCCTACAAAGTGGGGCGAAACGTCGGAAAATAAATAGTTGTAAACTATTTTTGTTTCTCCTTTAACCGCAACCCTGACCATCTTCCTATATATACATAGCTATATGTTTGCTCTTCTCAATTAGGTGGTTTGATCTCTACAGTGGCCATCTTGACTTAGAAAGTTAAATTGGTTGCGTTAGTGGTGGCTGCTTTAAGCAATTTATGGTCCTCACTAGAACCCTCTACGATCCGAAGAGATCGAAGCATTTGTTCTATTCAGCTTATAATTAAATAAATTATATTTTTAAAAAATGGGCCAAGGTTTTAAATTTAAATCTCAGCCTTTATTTATATAGTTTTTTTTTTGTGTTATATACCAACCAAACTTCTAAGAACCATTGGTTGGTCCATTAAGTCAATATAATTTAACCCTGTCATAAAA
>NW_027109662.1:214526-215538 GCF_000696795.3 Halyomorpha halys
GAAATAAAAGACGATCCCTCAGGCCGAAATCGAACCAGCTCCATTGCAGTTCCGTGGTTACAAAGAACTACACCTCAACTGCCTCAGTCCAAACGGCCCCTAACCTTTACAAACAATGTAACATTCGGTCACAGTTGATAGCTGTTAATAATAAAAGAGTAAGATCACTTTCAGAATCGAGAAGTACTGCCATATGCCCCCCTAATCAGTAGGCCCCCCTCGATATAGGGGCCCCCCGGGACAGATCCCCGACAACACAAACTTTTAATACCGCACCCTAGCGACACCCTAACCTCCACCAATAGGAATTAACGAGAAGCCGCTAACGAGGGATCGCGTTACTGGGGACATTTCTCCCTCTGCTAATTGACACTAAGAGTCCCTCGCCGTATAAACAGTTCCGTGCTATTTGCTATCTGCTATTCTACCTTATACCTATAACGACCGCTTCTTTTTAGGTTGTCATGTCTCTTGTTGGGTTGTTATAGCACATCACTGCAAATACTGAAGTGTTCGAAAGTAGTCGAAAGTTGGACCCCCCCCCCCCCCCCATGTGTGCCTGACAATGTTTGTACATTTTCACACTTACTCACTTTAAACAATTTTTTTAGCTTAAACAACTTTACTTACGGCATTTACGTGACTCTCTATATTTTTGTTTAGTTGCATAGTTTAGTTAGTTAGTATTTATTTAGTTGCGTTCTATGATGTTTTAGCATGTCTATATAGTTATGTATGTTTTAGCATGTCTATATACTTATAACTGTCAAATTTCAAACTACAACTAACAATTCTATGTTTTTCCTTTTCTCTAATTCAAAACATATGATTTTTCTTTTAATATACGATACTTTTTATTACAATTTTCAAGATAAAAAATGTGAAACTACAGTGTTTATGTTTATATGAAAAAATGTGTGATGCGCACACCCCACTCTATTTTTTTATTCTTGAAGTTTCCTCAGTTTTTCCTTATCTCTAATTCAAATCTTATGATTTTTCTTTTAATAAA
>NW_027109662.1:215983-219823 GCF_000696795.3 Halyomorpha halys
AACTTTAGACCGTTTGTCCAGTAAGTGCTGTAGTAGTCTAAATCGACGTGCAGTTTTCTGTCTTTTCAGTCTTGTGTGAGGATTCCAGGTTAATCATTTGTCCAGATGTTGTCCAAGGTAGTGGATCTGTTCGACTGGGGTAAGAGTAACATTATTAAATGAAACTGTAAGGCAGTCGGTGAAGTTAACATTGAAACAAGTTATTACTTTTATACTAAGAATATTTAAAAAAATCAATAAAAGAATAAAAAAAAATAAAATTCTCTTATAACAAGAAATACCCTAACTGTTTGTACTGAATGAGAAATAATCAACTACAAATTAGGAAAAAATAAATAAATAAAATATTAATAATTTATTATAATCATTGTTTGAGAGTGCTTTATTTCATTATTAATATACACAATTTTGATCTAATGTATTCTCATTTAAGAAATGACAATTTATAAGCAAAGAAATTAAAATTAAATTGTATTAAATATAAAAAAATTATTTTTAATGGTTAGGTGATAACTGAGTCCTAACCTGTTGAAGGTAGGTTCTGTTAAAAATGATGTTTAAAAGTGGAAAAAGAGAAGATAATTTATGTAAAAAAGTTTTAAATTTAAGATATAAAAAGTTATGTAAGTAAATAATCAATTTAAAAACAATTTTTGAAGTTGTGATGATGTTATTTTAATATTTAATTTATTTTAAAGATATGGCATGGACAATTAGCCTGTATATAGGATTTTTAAGGACATGATATAAATATTTAAGGTATAGAAAAAAAAAATCAGTATGTTGTTAAGAAAACAGGGTAATTAATATAAAAACACAAATTTTTATAGGTTGTCTCCTTGAAAGTGGCCTGGGAGGCGAAACGTCGGGGATTTTTTGAAAATAAAGGTTGAAAGTATATTGGATAAAAATTGAGTAAGTTAATAACGAAATAAATAAAAAATTATATGTTTACATAAATAAAAAAATTGCTCGGTTCCGAACGCTGTGTTTCGATTCCCACTTGGGGCAGTTAACATTCATTTTTCGGCGGTCCCGAAGAATAATACAAAATTTATCTATAATATATGAAAATGAAATTAAACGTAAGGATGGAGAAAAAAACATTTAAATATTTAAAACAAGAATAAAAAAGTACAATTAACTGAAAAGTAATTATTTCTTATTTGATAACTTATGAAGTGTGATCCATGAATGAATTGTGATTATAAATGAAAATTTATAAATAAGTAACTTACAAAATTATCAATTACTTTGCTATTCTAACCATGATGAGGGTTAATTTATCTTCATAGTTTTTATTAATCTAATGTTTTAATTAATGTATGATAAGACAATTTTACTGGGTTTTTTTCTTTGCTTGACGAATTGAAGTTTGAAAATGGGTTGCTTAAGAGCCAATACAAAGATTGAAATGAAATGAAAATTAGTTTATTATTCCAGGACTATGTTCCTTTAGAACACTATAAGGTAATTTTAATTATACAATAACATTTATTAGCCAAAAATAATATGGCACTTAATTAAAACTTATATTGAAATTGCTTATAAATATTTTTTTTATACAGAGAAAAAAAGTGAAAACTAACTGACTAAGTACATAAAAAACAAAAAAAAAAGTAGTTACAAATTATCTGTACTATTATAATATTGGATTAGATCGATGAAGTATAAGGTAGTTAAATAGGGGTTAATATTTGTAGGGCGTGGTCAAGGATTCTAAAAATCGGGTCACAGTGAGCCCGACAGGCACACATGGTAAAAAAAAACTCGTGAAGTCCCTAAAACGTATTATTTAATTAAACCAAAATTTACCAACCATCTTGAGGATGTAGACAATTAGGGAAAAATATAAAATAAATTTAAAATACTTCTTATATTTATTTAGGTAAAAAAAAGAAGTCAAAATTCGCGTATCATTCTTATGAATAGAAATCAAAATAGGATATTTTATCCTCGAAACAAAATTCAAAAACGGGTCAGACATGAAGTTGAAATGTGTGGAGACATAAATCAGTCGGAGTCTTCGTCCATAAGAACTAATGAAGGTTCGCAAGAAAAGCATGTTGCATATTACCATGAGAGTGGCATATTCCTTGGTTGCATTTCACACAGGAATAGTTCAAGAGTTAGTACGTTTCCAACGTGCACATCTCACAATCATAACATCTGGACTTCTTTTGGGGGAAGGGAGGGTGATGTACGATCATTAGTTGGGAGAAATCTCTTGAGATGAATTTTCAAGCAGATTTCAGCTGGCTTCTTCGCTGAAATTGTTCGATCCATAGTTCATGCGACAGTTCTCTGAGGAAAGCTCTTCTTGGAGTTCATTTCCGAGGTGAAAAGCCAAGAAATTGATTATTCCCAAGTTCAACATAGTGTTGAATACGTCATTGGCCATCCATGTGTATTTCACTTCTAGTGTACGTTGCAGTGGTGCAGGTTTGCAGTGGTCTGCAGTTTTGTGAGCATTAAAATACGTTATGACCGGTGTTTTTTGATCTGCTCCTTATATTCTCATTCTTAGAGTTTTCTCAGTTTTTCATTTTTTTGCAGTTTTTCGTTTTTATTTTAAAAAATCTTTGATGCGCACACCGGACCTCAGTTCTTGTTGTTAAAAATTCTCTGTTTTTCATTTTCTCTAATTTAAATCTTATGATTTTTCTTTTAATATACGATACTTTTACTTAATAATGTGAAAATAAAAAATCAGTAACTACAGTGTTTGTTTATTTTAAAAAATCTTTGATGCTCACACCGCTCCCTATTTTCTTATTCCTAAAGTTTCCACAATTTTTCATTTTCTAAAATTCAAATGTTACGCTTTTTCTTAATATCCGCTATTTTTTCTAATAATTTTCAAAATAAAAAATGCGAAACTACAGTGTTAATGATTATATGAAAAATGTGTGATGCGCACACCGTTCCCTATTTTCTTGTTCTTTAAGTTTTCTCAGTTTTTCCTTTTCTCTAATTCATATCTTATGATTTTTCTTTTAATATAAAATATTTTTACTTATAAATGTGAAAATTATAAATCAGTAACTACAGTGTTTGTTTATTTTAAAAAATCTTTGATGCGCACACCGGACCTCAGTTCTTGTAGTTAAAAATTCAGTTTTTCCTTTTCTCTAATTCAAATCTTATGATTTTTCTTTTAATATACGATACTTTTACTTATGAACGTGAAAATAAAAAATCAGTAACTACAGTGTGTGTTTATTTGAAAAATGAGTGATGCGCACACCGCGTCCTATTTTGTTATTCCTAAAGATTTCTCAGTTTTTCATTTTCTGAAATTATAATTTTACGATTTTTTCTTAATATCCACTACTTTTTATTATTATTGTCAAAATAAATAATGTGAAACTACAGTGTTTATGCTTATATGAAAAAATGTGTGATGCGCACACCGCTTCCTATTTTGTTATTCCTAAAGTTTTCTCAGTTTTTCAATTTCTGAAATTATAATGCTACGATTTTTTCTTAATATCCACTACTTTTTATTATAATTGTCAAAATTAAAAATGCGAAACTACAGGTTCATGTTTATATGAAAAAATGAGTGATGGGCATGTCGGGTCTTAGGCGATTTCTCCAGCCTGATATCTCTTTACAGAAGGCCCACGACAAGGCGTATTCATTATTAGTTAAGAAAGGAAGGTCGTGACAGGGGATGAGCCCTGGACACTGACTAGGTAGAGGAGGTCTAGGTGAGAGAGTTTGAGGCAGAGTAACAGTTCTAGTTGCCGAGATGAAGCGGACGGACTAGAACTGTCATGATAGGAGCCAGCTTACTAGTTGCCGAGATGAAGCGGACGTACCAGTAAGCTGATAAGG
>NW_027109662.1:220046-221926 GCF_000696795.3 Halyomorpha halys
CTAGTTGCCGAGATGAAGCGGACGGACTAGAGCCGGGGAGAGACGGGAAATTACACAGGTTGTCGAGATGAAGCGGACAGACCAGTGTAACCGTTAGGAATTAGGTTATAATCTTAGTTGCCGAGATGAAGCGGACGGACTAAGATTGCTGGAGAAAGGGAGAGGAGATAGGCCATCTAAGGTGAGCTTAATAAATACCAACTCTTATGAGGATAGATTAGTAATAAACTTCTCTTTCTCAGGTAGAGTGTAAGCCCCCAGGCTTGATTTAACGGATCAATCCCGGTGACAGTTGAAGGCCTCATGTGATCGGTTATCACTGAGGATTCACTCTTTTAACTCTACTTGAGATAGTTCCGGTAGTATAACGGCACTTCTTGCTCGCTGACTGCTACAGGCACACTGCTCCCTATTTTCTTATTCTTTAACTTTTCTCAGTTTTTCCTTTTCTCTAATTCCAATCTTATTATTTTTCTATTAATATACGATACTTTTACTTATGAATGTGAAAATAAAAAATCAGTAACTGCAGTGTGAGTTACTGATTTTTTATTTTCACTTTATTTTAAAAATTCATTGATGCTCACACCGCTCCCTATTTTCTTATACCTAAAGTTTCCTCAATTTTTCATTTTCTAAAATTCAAATGTTACGCTTTTTCTTAATCACCGCTGCTTTTTATTATAATTGTAAAAAAAAAAAATGCGAAACTACAGTGTTAATGATTATATGAAAAATGTGTGATGCGCACACCGTTCTCTATTTTCTTATTCTTTAACTTTTCTCAGTTTTTCCTTTCTCCAATTCCAATCTTATTATTTTTCTTTCAATATACGATACTTTTACTTATAAATGTGAAAATAAGAAATCAGTAGCTACACTGTTTATTCATTAAAAAAAATCTTTGATGTGTACACCGGACCTCAGTTCTTACTAAATTTTAATATAACAGTGTTCATGTTATATGAAAAAATGTATGATGCGCACACTACTCTCTATTTTCTTATTCTTTACGTTTGTCAGTTTTTCCTTTTCTCTAATTCAAATCTTATGATTTTTCTTTTAATATACGATACTTTTACTTATAAATTTGCAAATAGAATATCAGTAACTACAGTGTTTCCTTATTTTAAAAATCTTTGACGCGCACACCAGACCTCAAATCTTATGATTTTTCTTTTAATATACGATACTTTCACTTATAAATTTGAAAATAAAATATCAGTAACTACAGTGTTCGCACACCAGACCTCAGTTGTTATAGTTAAAAAGTTTCTGTTTTTCGTTTTCGCGAATTCAAATCTTATGATTTTTCTTTTAATCTCCCATACTTTTTATTATAACTGTCAAATTTCAAACTACAGTATTAACGTTTATATTTAAATAATGTGTGATGCGCACACCGCTCCCTATTTTCTTATTCCTAAAGTTTTCTCAGTTTTTCATTTTCTGAAATTGAAATGTTACGATTTTTTCTTAATCTCCACTACTTTTTATTATAATTGTCAAATTTTAATTTAGTTCTAATACAAGTTTCAAAAATCAGATAATTGTTTGAATTTTCTATCTAATATAAAAAATTCTAACCTTAGGTTTGTGACGAAACTGGGCGCGGTGAGCCTGTCAGATCAAAACACGTGTGATTATTGCTAAACTTACTGGGTGGGTCGAAACCACCCCACAAAGTTAGGAGTCGTACTCGGCGCCTTTTTGGAAGAGCCACCAAAAAACTGAATCCTGTGCCTATCAGATCAGCCACGCCCAATGCAAGGTTAAACGAGGGAGGGATAGGTACATGACTTATGTTAATAAGAATGGAGTTCCAGTGATATGCAGCTCTGGTAAAAAATGATTTATCAAACTCAGCAGTTCGGTGAGGT
>NW_027109662.1:223646-224091 GCF_000696795.3 Halyomorpha halys
AAAATCGATAAAAATGAATTGTTGGAAGATCGTTATTGACAGTTTGTCCTATCGGTAATGTTAGAAATTGGGATCTAATAAAACTTAAAATAGATGCATCTATTCTCTTTAGACAGTCGAAATCGCAACATACTTTTCTTTAGGTCTTAGATACTTTAGTTAGCCAAAAATTGATAAATGCGAGCCAAGAGGATTTGGAAGAAAGTCTAGACGACCTACGTTTGCACTTTGCTGAACGTCTTAAAACTAACGTTGTTGCTGCTAAAAACATCGAGAAGCATAGGATTTTATAAAAATAAAATAAATAATCAGTTATAGAATGTAAATTTATATAGTTAGTTATCTATCTATCCATGTTTTCTACCGAAATTTCGACTTACGTTGAAGGTGATAAGGGCTACAACAATTTATTTATAATTTATTATTTATTTAATGTAATTTACAA
>NW_027109662.1:227989-229134 GCF_000696795.3 Halyomorpha halys
AGTAGGCTAGGTTATGATTTACTTTGAAGGTTCTGTCAGTGAGGTAGGAGCGGATTGTAAGGAAATATGTAGGGGTAGGAATTGACGAAGTTTATAGAGCAGACCTGGATTCCAGACTCGATCAAAAGCTTGTTCAACATCGAGGAAGACTCCCGTGCAGTACATACCGTGTGGAATGTGGAAAATATGACATCAACCACTCGATGACTATCAAATAAAAGTAAATATTAAAAAAAAATCAATAAAAACGAATTGTTATTGACAATTTGTCCTATCGGTAATGTTAGAAATTGGATCTAATAAAAATTAAAATTGATTCAACTGTCTCTTTAGGCGGTCGAAATCGCAGCATGCTTTTTTTTATGTCTTAGATACTTCAGTTAGCCAAAAATTGAAGTGCGAGCCAAGAGGATTCGGAAGAAAGTATAGACGTCCTACGTTTGCACTTTGCTGAACGTCTTAAAACTAATGTTATTGCTGCTAAAAACAACGAGAAGCATAGGATTTTATAAAAATACAATAAATAATCGGTTATAGAATGTAAATTTATATAGTTAGTTATCTATCTATCCATGTTTTCTACCGACATTTCGACTTACGTTGAAGGTGATAAGGGCTACAACATTTTTTTTTTAATAATTAATTTATTGCTATTTACAACTGTATATACATATATACAACAAGTAAATTTTCTGTAGGTGACATAGTGACATGATACAAACATGTGGAGAATCTACCGACCGATAGAACTCCAATAACATTTCTAGGGGAGATCTCGAGTCCATCTTCTTTTGCAGACGCCTAGAAGGATTATTAGGTAATGAAGGAGAAGCCAGGTTAGAAACAAGTAGATTTGGGTGGATGAGAAGTTTATTATGGAAGGAAAGGTATCTGGTTCTGGCCAAATCAGCAACATATGGAACTTGAGGTCCTGATGGATGACTTGATTTGGGACAAAGTAAGGAGCATTAAGGATTTTGGACTGTAAGGATTGGATTCTGGAGGAATTTGATGGTTTATTGGAGCCCCAAAGCTCAACTCCGTATGTCCAGATAGGTCTTATAATAGTCATGTAGATCAGTCTTTTGTAATGGATTGGCAATTTAGACCATTTGTCTAGTAAATGTAGCAATAGTCGGAATCTA
>NW_027109662.1:230204-235110 GCF_000696795.3 Halyomorpha halys
AAAAGGATACAGGTTTTGATTTATTTAATATTTTCTTTTTATTTCTCTTATATCTTATTATTATGTATTTTTCTTATATTTTCTTTTCTGTTTTGGCGTATGATTACGTCTCTTACTCAATTCAAATCTAATATTCAATATTATTTCTTTTTTACATATACTTACTAGCTGACCCGGTAATGCTGCGCTATTGCTATATTTGCTATATATAGATTTAATGAACCAAATTGATAGTTTGTTATAAACTTATGTATTTAGTTAAATTAAACATATTGGTATACTTTATTATTATGATTTAGTAACATAAATTGATCCAATATATTCGATGACATTCATTTTTAGCATCTCATGAAAGAAAGGTTGAAATAATTGGCATATCGGTTGGTATCATCAGTATACGCTGTAAATTTGAGGATTATATTTAATGAATAAAATTAATAGTTTCTTAAAGTTTATTATAGTTTTTAGTTAAAATTAAACATTTTGAAATATTTTATTATTATGTTTTGGTAAAATAAAATTGAACCAATTCATGCTATAAAGTTGCAATCATAATTTTTTTTTAAACAATTTAATTGCTTGAACTCTACTCAACCACTCTACACCATACTTTGCAGTGGCTTAAGTAAAGATAATAATAATAATAATAATAATAATAGGTAACATTACGATTTAGTAACATATATAGTTTTGAAACAAAAAATCTCACTGTGCTTCAATATTAGTACTATATCCAAATAACTAAGACTGATTGGCATATCAAAAAGTGGTAAAATATTTTTAGGAGTAAAAAAAGTCCACTAATTCATTTTATTATATTAAACTATCAAATGTCTTCGGGAATTCGGGGATTTCCTTATCTTTAAACCTTCCCGTGGCGAAATGGAAGATATACAAAAAAAAACCCAGGTATACCGGGCCAGTAAAAACAAAGTCTAACCAGGACAAATTCAACAGCTCTCTTTTATATATAGAGAAAGGTAGAGATTGTATATCTTATTTTATTTCAATGGGTTGCTTTTATAAAATTTTTCACATATATTTACCTCCATATTTTCTTTTAATGTAATATTATTCATTTACTATTGCTAACCCATTTTTAGTTGTTTTTGTATCATTTTAAGCCCTGATAAAGCCTTTTAAATTCGGGCGAAACATATAAATAGTTTATTACTATCTTTTATTCCTTCTTGACAGCACACCCGACCATCTTCATATTCAGTTACTGTCAATCATTTATGTACAAAATATTTTAAAATCAATTTTCTTTTTCCGTACTTCATGCATTGCTTTTTGTTGAATGTTCAGGATTTTTTCGGGAAGAATATTGACGGTATATAAAATTGATATTTTGTCGGAAAAGTTATTAACAAAATTTAACTTATTTGGCCTGTCCTACAGTGTCCTTTCTAAATACACCACTAATGCCTGTTGAACAGATTCGATACTTAGGACTCCATCTTGACAAGAGACTTACTTGGAATCCACACACAAGACTGAAACGACAAGAAACTGCTCGTAGATTCCGATTGCTACAACAGTTACTTGACAAACGCTCTAAACTTCCCATTCACTACAAAAAATTAGTATACACTACAATAATCAGACCAATTTGGACATATGGAATTGAGCTCTGGGTCTCCTCCAAACCATCATAATTCTTCCCGCATCCAATCGTTACAATCCAAAATCCTACGTAAAATCCTTGATGCTTCTTATTACGTCACAAATAAACTCATTCACAAAGACCTTAACATCCCATTCGTTGCAGATTTGACCCAAAACAGATATGCGTCTTTTCATTCCAAACTCCTTAACCATCCTAACCCATTAATTCTTAATCTTTCATCCTTAACAATCCCTGATAATCCTCCGAGGCGTCTGAAAAGAAGATGGCCACGGGACCTTCTAATTTAAATTAATGTTTGAAGTACCACCAATGGGTGGTTCCTTCCCAAGATTTTCAAATGTATATGAAATATACTAAATATTTACCTATTGTATTATTTTGTACAGTTGTAAATTACATTAAATAAATAATTTAAAAAAAACTTTTTTGGCGCGTAGTTATATATGCCATTCTATTGGTCTTTATATAAAGAAAAATAATACAATATTACTGATTCTATTTAATAATTTTGTATGCACTAAGAATTAAAAAATGTATAATGAAAATTTCAGTAAATTAGGTTAACTTTTTTTATAAAAAATAAGCCATATTCGTTATTAGCGTCGCCTGAAACGCTCAAATACCATTTTTCAAGGAAATTAAAAATTAGAAAATTTTCACCTTTATATCATCATCATTATAGTCATTTTTTATCCCCTTTACCGCTTGTGCAGTGTGGGATTAAAATTTACAGAGTCTGGACCAGATAACTCGCTCTTAGACCATCTCCTTCTCCTCTTCCTGTTCATATCCCGCCTCCTGAATGCCTCCTTAACACTCGTCCCAGGAAATGCGTAGTCTTCCTCTTGGCCTTCTTCCCTTCACGCGACTCTGGCAGTTCTTTCCTGGTCCATCCGAAGGAGGTGTCCGAACCATCTTAGCTTGTTCCCCTCTAGGATGGTCTCAACCTGTTTGACTCCGAGGTTAGTCCGAATGGTACTACTCCGTACTCTATCTCGTCGTGTCCTTCCTTCCACCTTACGAAGGTACCGTATCTGCATGGATTGGAACCGGCTCTTGTGTTTTGAGGTGAGGGTCCACGATTCGGAAGAATAGGGGGAAACGTCGATTTGTAGATCATTATTTTAGTTTTTCTCGTCACCTCCCTTTTACCCAGAAAACCCCTTCAAAGCAAACTAAATATTCTTCCAGCTTCATTGATTTTCACCTTTATTTAAAGGTTTTTATTTTATTCCACCATTGTTCATATAATCGTTGGTAACTCTTCTGCATTTTATCCAATTCCTACGCTAATAAAATCGGTGGAAAGCTGAATGTCGCATATTTTAATCTACATTAACAAAATTATAACACCCTCAAGAGCGAAATATTAGTTAATTCTATTTTTTTTTTTTTCATAAGAAATCAAAGCAATGTAAGTTTTGGGCTAAAAAATTTTATTTTCCGATTTTTTTTCAAAAATACGTATTTAAGGCTTTAAAAACAAATTAAAAATTTTTTTTTTACCACACTTTGATATTTAAGGCACGATACTACTAATTCCAAGGACCCGGGTTCGAATCCGGCTGGGTAGACAAATGTTTTCTGTTACACTGTAGCCATGAGTCAACCATGTGGGTTCTGTAGTGTAATTCTGGCCAAATAACTTTCTTGCACAACCGTTAGTCTAGTAATAGTACTTTCCTTACAAAGTACTGAACCCCTGAGCCTTCATGGATTGTAGCGGTACAGAACTTAATTTCAATGCAGTACTAATATTGAAGCTCAATGAGGTTTATTATATAAAAGAATGAGAAAAATCAACTAAATCGGACCAGTATTAACGATTATAGAGCAAAATTTGCTGTTACCATGGATATGTATTGACCTTTTGACAATTCTGGGTATTATTAAGGTGTTTCGTCATCTGCCCCTATACCTGGTCAGGGTATCCTTCTAGGAACCTTTTAGGGCGTCCCCGAATATAAAAACATTTGTGTTAAGTTTCTCACTTTACCAGAGTCCCCTGAGAAAATTAAATTGGCTAACCTTTAAGTGTTATAACAAAAATGACAGGTTCTGACGAGGGACCGGAATCAAATTAAGCAGGTGCAGGCCCTTACAGGACATGTCAAACTTTCTCACCCACCCTCGGGCCTGATGAGGGGGACGCCTACCTCGGGAGCGTTCGGTCACCGATAGCCAATGAGAAAGGAGATTCAAAAATAAGGTAACGCCCTAAAAGGCAAGTGGGAGAAGACACAGGAAAACTAGATCAAGAAAAAGGACGGTCAAGGGGAAGGCTTAGACGAGGGAGGACCAGACTTGAGAGAGCAGCAGAAGCCGGAGCGGAGCAAGATGCACTTCGACCAGACGAAGTTGTGAGAAGGACCACGAGACCTGGACATACCTACGCAATCCCACGGCATCAGCAGCTATAAGTATAAAATTAACCAATAAGTAATAATGTAATAACCTATATTTTATGGCAACATTTATCTGAATCATTACAACCATTTTAATCATAGTAATAAATTGTAAATAAATAGTTAATCTCTTTATGTAGTTTATATACTATTATATAACCCAATATACCGCCCTTTATTATACTATATAATTAATGGTAACAACATTTTATAAATATAAAGGTATTTGATTGGTAAACTGGTAAACACACAAACAGCCTTTGGAAAAGAATCCAATCATAATAATAGTTTTTTTAGGACTCACTATATCATTAATTAATTGACTTATTTTTGGATAGAGATCCTGGCATCCCGATTAAATCTCAAGGCAGTACATAGCACCATTTATGTTCCTATAGTTGGCGCCTTATCACTTCATCTATATATTAATTGATATCAAAGTTTCAATAGTGTTCAATTAATATATATACTTCCTCGAATATTGCAATAGCGAAGTGTTGCCGAGTATGTTAGTATATACATATAACAAAACTTAATTAGTGCAGTGGTATTGTGATGATCTATCTGTTGATTAAGCACTTTGCCGGTAGAGGTCGGGACATTAAGTAGCCGCAAGTACTTGAGGAGGGGGGTGAGGACCTAGCACCTGAGGGAAGATTTAAGGAGACTCTGGAAAGGGCAGTGTTAATCATTTAAATAGGGCCACCAGTCAGGAGAGTGGTGGAGTGGTCCAGTGCTTCGCCATTGTACCAGAGCTCTTTACACTAAACGCCAGTTAAACCCAGTTCAGTTTAACCAAATGGGCCAATTACTCAGCTCGCTGCTCACGCAATTACACTTCTCTACTAATTCTCAGGCCTTTTTTTTTTTT
>NW_027109662.1:235505-235838 GCF_000696795.3 Halyomorpha halys
CATGTGGAGAATCTACCCATTGATAGAAGTCCAAAAACATTTCTAAAGGAGAAGATCTCGAGGCCATCTTCTTTTCAGACGTCTAGGAGGATTATGAAGTAATAAAGTGAATTTGCTGAAATATTAGCCCTGAAAGAGCTATTTACGTCCAATAGTTCTTGAGATATAGGTTTCTAAAAAGCAAAATTTCTTTAAAATCTACTGAAAGATTAGTTGTTAGTTAATTTATTTTGAGAAGTCTATATCTCAGGAACTATGTGACGTACAGATGTCTATTAGCTCTCAAATTAAAGCTAGTTTAATGGATTATAAAGAAGTTTATAACCTTTACCT
>NW_027109662.1:240943-241390 GCF_000696795.3 Halyomorpha halys
ATTAGAGTTTTATCAGTGGGTAGATTCTCCACATGTTTGTATCATGTCACTATGTCACTAACATTATTTATGTTACACTAAATAATATACTTAAATAAGTACACTAAATTGTCATAAACCAGAAAGCCATTTTAAAATGAACCATTCTTGGTAAAAAAAAGAGCTGTGGTTCCTAACTAGAACCAAAGCCCGGTGGAAAAAATGCTGTTATTTCACCCCAATTTGCTATTACATTAATAAAACTATGTGTAATTACTAGACTCTCCCAAGTATAGTTAGGTGAAATCAAAAGAAGATGGCCCCGAAATCTTCTCTAGTAACGTAATTGGAGTTCTATGAATGGATAGATTCTTCACATGTCTGTATCATGTTATTTTATTTGTAATAGCTAATTTAATTGTTGTATATAATTTTATGCAGTTGTAAATATTAATAAATAAATTACTA